>NC_058410.1:47894104-48194104 GCF_002201575.2 Neomonachus schauinslandi | reverse complement strand
AAAAGGTCTGCTCTGGATATTTCTGGGAGTCTGAGGAGCCGCCTTAAGTGTGCCCCTCTAATGGTTTGTAGACTCTGGGGCATTCTTTCTTTATGGTCTTATACCCCTCCCCAAAATGCCACTCTACCACCAGTGCTCATCATGCCTTTGGTGCTCCTGGAAACAGGCCCTGATGCATCCAATGCTGCTACCACCTGTGGTGTACCACGGCGTGCTGTGGTCCCCACAGAGATGGCGAGATCATCCCACCCCTAACCCATGTTACCCTTAGTCACCGCAAGGTCCTTTATCCACCCCTCTCACAGTCTCATGGAGACCTTCCTGCTTCTTCAGTTTTACCCCAACACCTCAGTCCCTGCACCCTGAACCACAGGGAGGTTAAGGGAAGTTTCTACCACATAAAGACTCTGGCAATACCTCCACCCTCCCCTCAGGCCAAATAAGTCCACCTGCAAATCACCTCGTACCCATCAACTCCCAACTCCTTGCGCCACCAACTTTAAGCCTGATCTTGATATTCACTTTAACCACATTTCCCTGAAAAGGTAGGAACTTCCTGCAGAGATGGATTTGCCCTTTAGCGGAGGGCTCCAAACAGATCAAGGCCTCACTCTCAGCCAGGACTTAGAAAATTTGGAGCATGTTCAGAGAGATGTCAAAGAATGATTAAATATTTAAAGCCCTGAGAATAATGGAAGAAAGCAAAAGGCTCTGAGGTCACTGGCAGCATCCCACAAGAGAAACAGCATGGGTTTTATAATCAGAGAGACCTACATTTAAATCCCAGCTTTGCTTAATAACCGTGACCATGAGCATTTGCTTAGCTTTTCTGAGTCCCAGTTTCCTCACCTCTCGAAATAGAAATTATATGTAGCTTACAGATGGTCTATATTGTCTAATATCTAATAAAAATATGAGAGGCATAATGGGAATGAAAAACTTTGTGAAATAGAATTTCTATTTCTTCTTGCTCACAATTAAGGGAATGTTGGCCCCCAAAGTTTGGAACACTGGGAACTAAAACTCTTGTGTTACAGAAGTAATAGAAACGATGCCCACCACCACCCCCAAACATAAGCCTGCCACTAGGTAGGAACTCTTGAACCAGAAAATCTCGTAGGGTCTTGAAATACAGAAATATTAAGATTGGTATATCAGCTGTCCTGTATCAGACAGTTCCTTCCCTCCACCCTCCAGTTTTCTAATGATATAAATCCATGATTTTCATGAATTGGGAATATCCAATTATCCTCCATTTTAAGGTTAATACATGCCAATTTAAGACAAACAAGCAAATTCAATTTAAGATTAGCAAATAGGGTTTTACATTAACAAGTGTTCCTTTTTATATCTGAATTGAATTTTACCTTATTTTTACTACTATAAGACAGAGGAAGAAAGAAAAATACATACTTATCATATATATATATCAATTTATATGAAAATAGGAAGAGAATCCCATTGCAGTTAATTGATATTTTTCTTGAGCTTCTGTTTAAAGTAAATGGCTTTGTTTTACCAAGAGTATTTTTGATTTGCAAGGTATACCTTGTATTTGGAGGACCACAAAAAGGAAAAGAAACCCTCATAAAGATGAAACAGTGTTCTTGTTATATAAATAAAGTTTTTGTTTAAAATATCTCCAGGAGGTTGTAATAAATAGGAATATCATCATGTTATATGTAACGAAATAAATTCTAGTGAATGAATATATTGGAAAATAGCAAATTGTGCTGAGCGATACGGTAAGAGTTAATCAGATGTATCTTAGTGGTTGTCTTAAGAGGTTCCTGCTGTCAGATCAGTTATACATCCAGCAGGGGCCTCAGGTACTTCTCCCTTTATCTTGGAAGAATCAACTGAAGCAACGCACCATAAGTAACATAAATACTGGATGCAATCCCATGCACACTCTGTACACTTACCACTTACAAATTGGAGATCATAAAAGAGATGTCTAAGCCAGGAGGTATTTGCCAGGCATAAATAAACATGATTTAAGATATAAACGGTCTTAATTCAACTGTAAGCCCTAGATTTTATAATATTTTCTCTCCATAAAGAGGAATTTCATGAAGCTAATCTGTTTCAGACGTAAGTTTTAAGAAACAAGTGGGTTTTTTTTCCCTAAGATCATTAAAAATTTTATGGTTATGATATAAATTTTAAATTTGAAAATTAAAAGAGTTCCCAATCCATAAAATGCCCATGGCATTTCCAGAAACACTTTTTAAATTTCTCCAGTATAAGGTGAATATGTATTTATGCACTTCTCAATGGATTATTCTCCCTTGTTAACTAGACTGAGAAAAGACAATAAAATATTCAGCTGCCTAGTGCCATCTTTCTGATAAAGAACTCAGCTGTAACAGCTATTCAACCAGCAAATGTCTTATTCAGGGATGACCCCAGAAACTCTCATCCCACTAATCTTTGCTAAAAATGTCCCTACTGAAGAACTGCAAATGAATGAAAACTGAACCATATCAAATTTGTCTAAATAATCAAAGAGCAGATTTGCCTTGTCTTTTTTGGAGGAGAGCTTATATTAACCAAGTCACTTTGTTCTGCCTGTACTTTGCATTTTCTCAAGTCACAAGGATTTCCCTTTCAGAAATGATATTAATTTAGAGCAACAGAGTCCTGAAGAGTGCTGTGTGAAGACGTTAGACAAATCTAGCAGTATTCTCTAACAGTTTGAAAAAAGCCCATGCAGCTGTGAAAGGGAACTCTTAGAAGAGGGCCAGCATCTTACAGAAGAGCTGTGGAGAGCAGCCCAAAGCACATTCCCCAAACTGCGGCAAGTCAGGACCTCATTCACAATTATGCACCCGTAATTGTGTGCATCTATGCGCTTTATGATCTTTTGTGATACCGACAGCATAGAGAATGAAAATCACCAGATAACCCTACAGTCTTGTTTAAACAATTCATTTCAAATTTCTCTTTCCAAGAGTTTCATTAGAGCTGCTAAACTTAAAAGAAAATAAATGTGACTAGGGTAAGCTTCTCTTTCCTACAGAGTTGCTAAATGGAAAAAGAAACGCAATATATGTAAAAAGAAGAATAAAGGAACTATATAATCTGTCTGAAAATCCAGCTCTGAAAAACCAAGAAATAAATATAAATCTGCAAATAGAAGTGGAAGTCATTCTTTTTTCTTATAAAAATCCTAATAGTTAAGAATATAAAAACATTTTATCATTTAGTCTATTATTTTAAAATTTAAATGATATGTTGTTTATGTTAATTGTTGCAAATTAAATGTGATTCAAGTTTGGATCTCACAGTACTTTGCAAAAAAAAAAAAATTAATGAATATTTAGTTCCAATCTATTGGAAAAACTGTTTTCTCCCAGCCTCACTGTATTCCCTATGCTTAGTAAGCTGTGGATGAAGTTCTCTATAATCACTTTTACTCATAGTCATCTCTCCTTGCTTCTGAAGTCATCAGTGTCTTTAGCCCTTACTGGTCATTTTTGCACATATTGTTACATTGTTTAATATTTCTTAAGTCTTTCCTTCAAATAAATATTCTTTAAATAAATAAATAATTTCCTTGTATTGTATTTCAAGCTCTTTGATATCAGAGAGTCTTTTTTTAAGATTTTATTTATTTATTTGAGATAGAGAGAGTGAGAGAGAGAGAGAGAGAACCCAAGCTGGGGCGAGGAGCGGAGGGAGAGGGAGAAGCAGGCTCTCCACTGAGCAGGGAGCCCAATGCAGAGCTCAATCTCAGGACCCTGGGATCATGATCTGAGCTGAAGGCAGATGCTTAAACAACTGAGCCACCCAGCTGCCCTCAGAGGGTCTTGGTATGTCCCAAGGCATACGCCTTCTGAAGGCCAGGGCTGTGTGTATGTGTGCATGTGGTGTGTTTGGTATGTGTGTGCGTGCACACATATGCATGTGTGTGAGCACATATCAGAGAAACATTTAAGTGCACCCTGGCCATTTCCCATTACCCAGAGCCCCAGAACAAGGTCAGCCTACCCAGGCACCCTCAATTTGATCAAAATCAATGACAATGGTAAGCCCAGTAAAACAACTCCTGACCAGCAATGGACAGGGACCTTTTCCATGTTATACTTCTAACACCATTTATCAGGCCGTGATACCAAGAAAAGTGGCATGAGGAAGGGGTGCTCAGACCTCCCAACCTTTCCATATAGGCCACTTCGCACATGCTTTGTGTCTGGTGGTGGACGGCAAGATAGGTAAGGGAACTGAGACCACATTTTATGCTTTCCTGATCTTCCCTCACAACCTTCATCAATTTCCATACCAACAAGGTCATTATATGCTTCTCACTAAAAGTAGAGTTCAGGAATGGAATTGGAAATGTGGAAGTGGCTTCATTCATTCTGTCATCAATTATTTTGGAGCTCTGCTGTGTCCTAGACCTTATTCTGGACTAGGGTGGCAATGAAGAATGAAATAGCCCAGGTTTCTGCTTACATGGACCTTCCATTTCTAATAAGGAGGGAGTGACATGGCAGGAAGCAAACAACAAACAAGCACATAAAAAATGAACAAGCAATAATATTTACAAGGGAAAAGATGTTCCAAATAATTAAAAAAAAAAAAAAGAACAAAGCAGAATGATACAGTAGAGATCAGGGGTGTTAGGGTGGGTGCTAACGTAGGCAGAAGGTCGTGTACAACATCACTGAGAAATAGACACTTAGACTGACACCAGACTGACATGAAGGAGCCAGGCCCCTCGGAGCACAGCATTGGCTGCTCAAGAAAGAACAAGTGCATGACCGAATCTTGTATTCAAGAAGAGACAGCAGGCCTGGGTGGCTGAACTATGGTGAGTGATGAGCAGAGCGGTACAAGAAGAAGTCGAGGAAATAAGACACGCCAGGGCAGGCAAGGCTTTGTAACCTCAGAAATAATTTGGGATTTTATTCTAAGTGCAATAGGAATCCAGTGGAGGATTTCGAACAGTTGTGACATACTCAGATCTAACTTTTCAAAAGATTACTCCGGCTGCTACCTGGAGACTGATTTGGGCTCCAACAGAGACAAGTGTGGAAGTTGGAACGTGCTCCCGCAATGGTCAAGCTGGCTTGAATTAAAGTGACCATTAGAAATGAAGAAGAGTAGGGGGTTTCAGAACAAGTTTTGCAGGTGGTGCTGAAGAATTGGAAGACAAGGAGTGAATGGCCAAAAGCTTCAAGGATAGCTTCTGGGGGCTGGACTGCGAAACTAGGTGGACAGTTATGACAATGACAGCAATGCGGAGCCAGCAGCCCTGGGAGAGGGAGAGGTGGAAAGCAAGAGTTGTGCGTGGCTATGTCAAGTCTGAGATAATTATTATACTTGAGAGTGAAAATTTCAAGCAGTCGGGCAAGACAGTTCAGAGGCATAAAGACACAAATGGTTTCAGTGATCAGCACTGCGATCGCGGGAACAGTAGTTACGGAGGGTACAGAAATAAATGACCCTGTTCCCTTGCGTGAGGAGCCATCAGAGGATTGGAGAGATGGTCACATCCATAGCTGAATGTATTACACGTGAGATCTTTGGCAGTTGCTCTGACAGGCCCCCAAGAAAAGCACTTTAGAAACTTTAAAAGGGAGTGACTAATTCTGACTCCTGCCACCTTTGATATCTCACTGCCAAGTTATTCTGCTCTTCCGAAAAACTGCTCTACCTTCCCACTTCACTTCCTCCGGGATAGAGTCTATTACTCTTCCAGGCCCAACATTTTCTAAAGCTACTAGGGGAAGCTGCAATTATTTTTCCATGGCTAATGCCTTAATGCTATCAACATTTTACAGAGTTAAAGATTGTCTGTGATGGTGTTGTTAAATGGGCTGCTTCTGTAGACTTCCAGGTTTCGTATTCTAGGGATTTTGATAGGCTTTTATAGGCTAAATATGAGAGCATGGCCTTAAACCAGTTCTAGCACTTTTTAGCACAGCATTTATACTAATCTGTTTGAACTGTGTCAAGAACCATATGATCGGTGGTGCTTAAACTCTCAAATCACCCTGCAGTTCCTGATGTAACATTTTCGTACATAATTTCCTTATTGAATAGATGGTTTATAAGTATTCAGAAAAATTAGTGGTTGGTGAAACCAATTACCAAAAAAAAGTTTATTTTCGTGCAAGACAATTTTCAATTCATTTTGTTTTTCTTAATGTAAGGTTTTAATGTGCCTTAATATGTATTGTTAAGCCTATAAAGTCAAGAATTCGTGAAGTAACTAGTAAAAATTTACATTATAAGTGGGATAGGCTTTAGAAGAGCCACAACAAGATAATGACCAAATAACACACACACACATCAAACTGTGCTGTGAATGGTATTTCTTTGCAAATAATAAATCCAAAGAAACATGTTTCATACATAAATAGGTATAGATTCCAATCAAGAATATGTTTTTTAGGGAAATAAGGTCTTTATCAATAGAAAACTGCATATTTTATTTTATTTATTTATTTTTTTAAATTTATTCATCAGAGACAGAGAGAGAGAGAGGCAGAGGGAGAAGCAGGCTCCCAAGGAGCAGGGAGCCCGATGCAGGGCCCGATCCCAGGACCCTGGGATCATGACCTGAGCCAAAGGCAGATGCTTAACCATCTGAGCCACCCAGGCGCCCCAGAAAATTGCATATTTTAAACACTCAGACTACTCCAAAGCTCCCTGCCCACATGATGTCCAGTGCCCTGTCCCCTTCTCAAAAAGCAGTTTCCCATTAAGGTATAGAATATCAGGCCTGGAAAGAACCTTAGAGATCATCTGAGTTGGCCAACAAATTCACTTGTATGCACACACCTATGTTACACAAACACATATTCTGAGCCCCAAGAAGCTTGGTGATGTATGCATGGTCATATCACTGGGACAAGAATTCTTCAAGTTCCCAGCCATAGGCCACCGAAACAAATCTGAGCCTTCCATCAATCCATATTTTACTTTCCTTCATAGAGCTGATCTACAGGTAGAGAAAATAATTTTATTAAATGAATCTACCCTGAGATATGAATCCCCTTCTTCTAACCCTCACCAGAATTATTTACTGAATTACTATTCAGTGATAATTAAATTTATTATCATTAATTATTATTAAAATTGTTACTAAAGAATTACTGACTGCTGCAAATATAATTTGTAAGTGGTGGTATTTCTGCAGTGAGACAGTTTAGGGGCAGGGGACCTTTTCCAGAACAATTGAGATCACATACTTACCTTCACCGCATGTTCAAGACCACTGCAGCTAAAGGAAAGCAAGGAGAAATTCCTGGCTCCCTTCACTCTCCTCTATGGAAAGAAGGACTGGGGTAAGCTTTGTCTGATCTTCTCCTCCCTTACCCAGTATTTGTTGCTGGTTGCTCGCTCAGGCCCTGATGCCCTAGTCTAATTCTTGCCCCTCAGTGATGGTGACAATCACTACCTTAGAGGTAAAGGGCTTTGCATATCAGGCTGGAATACCTGACCCATCCCACAAAAATGCCGAGGATGCAGAGAATCCCTGATGCCCTAGGACACAGACCCAGGTATACCTAGGAGGTTCCCAGGACAGTTTACAGCTTCACTCAGTTTACCTCCCCCATCCCCCCCATTTCTCTAGTCCACCTCTTTCTTTAGGAAAAAGAAAATGACAATAGCAATTTTGACAATCCTGTACCTCCCTGTAAGAAGTACCCCTCTGATTCCCTTTCCTTCTTGCTTGGAAAGAGTGTTGCTGTGGCTCATTGGGTGAGCTTGACCCCAAGGCTGTGCTTCCTCAGGGGACTCCTCCAAGTGAGTCCAAAAAAATCCCATTCAAGGGAAGCTACCCTCTGCCCCAGCCTCATCCTGTGGCGGAACAGGGGCTCTGCCTCTGAGAAGCGAGGGGATAATATGCAATTCTGAAAGGCAAACATGGCGGCCTGCTTTCTTCGCCTCTAGCAGAACAGAGCTTCACTCTTCATTTATTCCTCAGAGTCTGGTAGCCAGATCAGAAAACAGAGAAATCTGCTCCCATTAAAAAAAAAAAAAAAAAAGTTAGAGTGTATTAGATTCAGCTTTGAAAAAAAAAAAAGGAACTTTAAATTTGGAGAAAAACCTTTGTTTAATCACATCAAGTCTATGTCACAAGCTGAAAAATGCCAGGAAATTCCAAGCTAACAGCAGATACTTCATCTATAACTCATGCCATGGGGCTTATTTTTATTCTTTCATGTGCCTGCAAACAGAAGATGAAGGATTAGAAAAACTGAGTTGTATGTGTCTTGTTTTTGGTTTTGTTTTGTTTTGGTTTGGTTTTTTGGTCTTGTCAGTTCATGTCATAAACTTGGCATTACTCTGTGGTTTTTTTTAAGTTTAGTTAAGAATATGAGATTATACTGATCCTATTCTCCAATTTCTTGTTAGTGCTGAACAAGCACTTTTGGCACTCACAACTCAAATTACTGCCATGTTGCTCTGTGCCTTAGTATGTTTGGCTATGAACTCAAGTGTCTTGACCCACCATCTATCTTTAAGGCCTGAGAAAGAAATCATTTTAGCATTCCTGCTCTTAGCTCATATATATATAAATCTATGATCTATGACATGCCTGCAACTCTGAAGTTAGCACAAAACTACGAAGAACAAAAAGAGCGGAGGGGACAGGGTGGGGGTGCGAGGGTGAAAAAAAAAAAAAAGCAACAAAGACCCACAAGCAGAATAATATAAAATCTGCTTTGTGCCAGCCATGGGTTCTGGATCTTATAAAAGGGGGTACAGAATGTATGTAACTCCAAAAATATGTAACTCTTTCTCTTTTAAATGTGGAAAGTGTTCATTTTTCAATCTGAGTGCCCTGAATTTCTGTATTTGTTTAAGAGCCGTGTGGTACCTAAGAAAAATATGGAGTCCGCCACAAATAGTGCAGTTCAGCTTTCCAAGGATTTGAAAGCTTGATCACTGCAAATGTCTGGGAATAAAGAAGAAAAAATGAAATATTAACACCAAGTATAGCTTACTGGCATAATCAGGATTATGGTTGTCAGTCATTGTAACAGAAGAACAAAGCATGCCAAGGAACAGCGATAGCAATATGGCTTTAGCAAAATAGAGAATGCACTGTAATAGGTTAAACTTTAGGATCAGGTCTCAGTCAGTAAGTATTTATTGAGGACCAACCAACTGCATGCTTCAGTTCCTAGAAATGTAAACTATGGAACCTGCTGTCAATTAGCTTCTAATCTAGTTTTGATATGACAGTATGGCATATAGGATATAGGATAGTGTGCATGTAGCCCCCAGGACTTAAAACTTCTTGTACAAGAGGGCGTCTGGGTGGCTCAGTCAGTTAAGCGGCTGCCTTCGTGGCTCAGGTCATGATCCCAGAGTCCTGGGATCGGGCCCCGCATCGGGCTTCCTGCTCCGCGGGGAGTCTGCTTCTCCCTCTCCCTCTGCCTGCCGCTCTCCCTGCTTGTGCTCACTCTCTCTCTGTGTCAAATAAATAAATAAAATCTTAAAAAAAAAACAAAAACTTAATGTACAAAGATTGCTGTGGAAACCCAGCAACCACTGCTGCAATGAGTGAATCCCTAACTCTGGAGTCTTACAGACTTGGGGTGGAATCTTACTTCAATTCATTCTTTTACCATGTTTATTGCTCACTCTGCATGGTGTGTCTGCGGTGGGCAGTGGCCGTGCAGCAGTGAGAGAGAAAGAGATACCACCCCCACCCTCACGGAGCTTAGAGCACAGTCCACAACACATACATCGTTATCACACACATGCAAAATCCCAAATTGTTATAAATGCTGAGGGAAAAGTTTCAGGCGAACAAGAGAGTATCAGGAGGTTCCAATTCAGGCCAGGGAGTCAGACAAAACATCTCTAAGCACCTCTCAGGCGGAAACCAGGGAGAATATCGGCCTGCTAGATGCTCATGCAGCAGGGTAAGAAGTGGCAAAGAACAGCAAGCCCGGCCCCCCGCCCCAAAAGAGAGTGCGGCACTTGGGATTGAAGTGATCTTGTCCACAAATCAACCTGCCTGAGGTTCAATCTTCTCATTAGCAAAGTTAAATACATTACTATCTACCACAGATTTATATTAGAAAATAAATATTTACAGAACATCTTTACAGAAAGAGCAGAATATCCTAGGAAAACTTACTGAGACCATACTGAAGGTCAGTGAATGCCTACTGAAGAGTCCTACAGACATAATAGGGAAAAAGCTGGTCAAATACGTACAGTGCCATAAGGAGGAGACAAATCCTGGAGAATAATGGGAAGACGTGATGTCTGTAGTGGGAGCTAATTAATGGTGGGGCCCTTAGAGGTCAACACTTCTTTTTTTAACTTCAGCAAAGTATTAGATTTATGAAGCAAGACATTGAGAAGTTCATATAACTAAATATACAAACTGATTTATTTGTTTTGGATCATTCAGTGTCTGAGAGTGAATTATTCATTCAAGCATTAATAAATTAGAATTTTTCTATTTGGCAGTTGGCAAAATTTACTTAAGGAAATAAAATAGATATCCACCAAGTTTGGACTGGCTTATGCATTTTTTTTTTTCAGCTGGCTCAAATCTCAAATCTCCAAGTGTAGAAGGTTCAAGCTATTTATTAATGTGTATCTTTTACTCTACTGATTTATAGTACATGTGAAAACAAATCCTGAGATTGGTTGGAACTCAAGTATGAAAAGAGCAAGAATTTACCTGCACATTACTTAGCCCAATGATAACACCCACTTTGGTAGAAAAGAGAATCTGCTGTAAGAATCAAAGCCAATGGAATGTTTCTCTATCATGAAATAATTTTTAACGACACCCCATTCCCTTTCAAAATGTCACTGCTGTATCTTTTTTTTTTTTTTTTTCCCCATGACTTAAACATACTTTTTCTCTTACATTCTCTACTGCAGTATGTTTTTGGTGACTTCCAACTTCTGAAAACAATTACAGTTTTGGCCTATTCTTATCTAGATTCAATGGGAAAATGTCATTCTATCAACTACTCCACGTAAAAAATAATAGCCCCCAAAAGATGATATGTAGTCTAAGATCCATTAGAATTCAACTTTTTCTTAGAAGGAAAACTAAAGACTATTTGTTTGACTCCCCACTCCTTAAAAAACAACAACAACAACAAAAACACACCATGGCTACCTACTTGCATTCTGCTTTCTCATTATATTGTTCAAAAATCTCTCCTCAAAAATATGTCTCTGCAATTCATTTTATTCTACTTACTTTGATGAGCTTGATAGAAAGTAAAAGAACCCAGCATGATTTCTCTGTTTACTTATGAATTACAGAGATCATGCACAGCCCTTGCAAATTGTACAGCAATCATAGAAATATTTCCTGGGATCTGTCACTACCCATTTTTTCAGCACTCTTGGGCTCTTTTAAGGAGTATTGGTAAATATGCTTGTCCTCCATTTGTAACTTCTGATATTGAGGGAGGAAAAAAAAAAACACAAAATTTAAATCCCAGAATTGCTCCATCTTTCTTAATCAAAGTATCATCAGTAGAGTTATTTTTACCCTTACCCTACCTATAGCTTAACAGAAAACCACATCTTTTCTCTTAAATTGGAGCTCATAGAAAGCGTTTTTCCATACCCTTCTCATTCTTTTCACATATCTGGCTGCATCTTTGATACATTATTGCTAGAAAACCGATTTAAATTGAAGTTTAATAAAATTATACATTATTTCTTGGTTAAAAATCTCCTATTCAGTACATTTCCTTGAATTTGACCTTGGATTTGAATTAATCTTCCACTGTAGTTCTCATTCATCATCTAAACCTAGTTTTTTCAATTTACCTTTGGCTCATCTCCTGTCCTCCAATTGCCCCAACATTCCTTTGCCTCTCTAGCTACTAGTAGAAGTTGTATGCTGTGAGATTTCAAATCCAGCAACCTATCGTCATCAACCAATAAAGGCCTGCCTTTATTAAAGTGCCTACTGGATGCCAGGCACTCTGTTAGATTCTGTTGGGTGTAAAATGCATACATTGGATACAGTCTTTACCCTCAGGATCCAAAGTCTGCTTGGACACAAAGCAATGGAAAAACAATTTGGACCTCAAGTTGCACTAAGTAAAGTAAAGAGAATTCAGAGAAAATTGAGGCAATTGAGGCTGAAACACACAGGGAAGTCTTCGAAGGCTTCGAAGGGCCAGATTTTGACATGTAAAGAGGAAGATGGTAATCAGCTTGTGGACCAAACTATTTCTGTTGAGTGGCATACAAAGCTAGAGGATCCCAATATGCATCGAGTTTTGTGATGCATTTGTTAGGCTTGGGGGGTCCATTCCTGAACATTAGGCAGCAAAGATTTTGCCTATTGGGTTTTGTTGGAACAGTAGCTGGAATAGCAGAGGCTGAGCAAGAGTGTAGTAACATTCATGTAAACTTTCCATTTTACCACATTTCATAGATTTTTCAAAGCATTCCACATTTGTGATCACATTTGACTTTGTAAGGTAGATAGGAACCATATCTCTCATTTTAAAAATGAAAAAAAAAAATGAGTCTCAGTGTAAGGAACTTTCCTGGTGCCTCCTGGTATTAGATACAGAATGTTAATGAAATCACAGGCCTCGTGATCCAGAGCTCAGAGCATTTCCCACTACAGCAAATGCAATAAAAAAAATCCCCAGTTTCAAGAATTATATAGTAGTGATTTTCCATGGATATGTTCCACAGAAGTAAGGCTTACAGAAAAGAGTAAGTGTATTTATGAAATCTATCTATAAAATTTCTAATTACTGATTACAGGGGGAAAAAACCCAAACTCAGCTGAAAGTAAGACATATAAATCTTTTAGTTTGCATAATAATTTTAAACTACTTATATACTTATCTAAGAATAGTTTTAACTAATTTTTTTGTTTCAAATGTCTAGCTTATTTATGACCATTCATATATTACAAGTCCTAAAGATGAACAGATACTTTTTCATTGCCTACCAAAACCAGAGTTCAGGTTCAGCTTATGACCAGTGGATTTTAAGATGTGATTGCACCTGAAGGCTGTTTGAATTCTTTACCTAGCCTTCGACTTTCCCAGTAAGGCTAATTAGTATTACTTAGATAACTCTTCCTTAAAATAACACAAATACTCATTTGTTCTATTCTTTGCTTAAGATGCAAACATTTTAATTGCCCACATTCCATAATACTTTATCGAGTTCTTTAGACCATAAATAAAGGAAACATGCTTCAGATTCTATGAACAAGATTCTTAGGATTTTCGAATATGTGGGCAACCACTATTGTTTTTGTTATTGTTCATTATTTACAGTGCACATATATCATAATCATAGTGACCATTGATTAAACTCTAACCTTGAGCCAGGAACTGTGCTACTATTACAGATATTAACTCATTAATTACCTCAAGAACTTTATTAGGGGAATATCATTACCCACATTTTATACATTAAAAAAAATTGGGTTTTGGCAGTAACTGGGTATAGAAAGATCACTTACTGTGGTCATTCCATTATTGGGATACTTCTACAAAATGGAAAATGTAAACATGACTGTTGTTGCGTTGTTTCCCCTTCTCTGTTACCCTAAACAAAAATGCATTCAGTTAGCTCTTCCCCTTCTGCTAACAGATAGATGTGGTGCTATAAATAAATCAGACAAAACATATTCAAATGAATGCAGAGTTATTTTCATGGATACCCACCCATCTCTGTTAATTCCACTCATCTGGGGCTCCTCCCAGGAGGTGGAGAAGGATCGTGCAGGTGCCTGCTGTGTGGGTGATATTTTTCCAGAGATAATGTAAAGCCCAAATTGACATTATTCACTTATCTATATCCTTAACTGGGTAAATACCATTAATTATGTGCCAGTAGAAAAAGTGCTAAGAACAGCACACTTCTCCTCTATGCCACCTTACTGAGCTCTTCCTCCACTCCTCCACCCTGAGACATCTACCTTAGGCTACAGCCTGTTGGATTTAATCTTTAGTCTTCTAAAAACTGGGAAACTTCGGTTGCCCTCAGCAAACATTTGCTTACTTATTCATCATTTACTGGTATATATTTATTACTTACTAATACTTTTACCTATCTATTACCTACTATTGATGCACTAACAGCTATCTGTTACTGGTGATCACATACCATATATCATTACTGGTGATACATGTTCTCTTTCCCAAGATTATTTGGATTTTAACAAGGGAAATGCCTTAACTCAAAGTAATGAATATTAGGCATTAACAAATATGTTAGAGGCTACACATTTGGATGGAAGGCCTCACTAGTTGCCCTCAAATCCTACCTGGAAGCACTGATCTACAAGTTATTCTAGCCTTGATCATCCACCTCAAAATTCAATGATAATCTTCTCAAGTATGAACTCCTACTTTTTTTTTTTTCCCTTTCAAGATTTTATTTAAATTCTAGTTAGTTAACATACAGTGCAGTATTAGTTTCAGGGGTAGAATTTAATGATTCATCACTTTCATAAACATCCAGTGCTCATTACAACACATGCCCTCTTTAATGCCCATCACCCAATTACCCCATCCCCACACCCACCTCCCCTCCAGCAACCCTCAATTTGTTCCCTATTGTTAAGAGTCTCTTATGATTTGCCTTCCTCTTTGTTTTTATCTTATTTTATTTTTCCTTCCCTTCCCTTCTGTTCATCTGTTTTGTTTCTTAAATTCCACATCTGAGTGAAATCATATGGTATTTATCTTTCTCTGACTGACTTCTCTTGCTTAACATAATACACTCTAGTTCCATCCACGTTGTTGCAAATGGCAAGATTTCATTCTTTTTATGGCTGAGTAATATTCCAGTGTGTGTGTGTGTGTGTGTGTGTGTGTGTATACACACATACCACATCTTCTTTATCCATTCCTCAGTTGATGGACATTTGGGCTCAGTCCATATTTTGGCTATTGTGGATAGTGCTGCTATAAACATTGGGGTGCATGTGCCCCTTAAAATCACTATTTTTGAATCCTTTGGAAAAATACCTAGTAGTGCAATTCCTGGGTTGTAAGGTAGTTCAGTTCTATTTTCAACTTTTTTGAAAAACCTCCATACTTTTTTTCCAGAGTGGCTGCACCAGTTTGCATTCCCACCAACAATGTAAGAGGGTTCCCCTTTCTTTGCATCCTCACCAACATCTGTCGTTTCCTGAGCTGTTCATTTTAGCCATTATGACTGGTGTGAGGTGACACCTCATTGTGGTTTTGATTTGTATTTCCCTGATGCCGAGTGATGTGCATGTGTCCATTTTTCATGTGTCTGTTGGCCATCTGTACGTTATCTTTGGAGAAATGTCTGTTCATGTCTTCTGAACATTTCTTAACTGAATTTTTTATTTTTTGGATGTTGAGTTTGATAACTACTTTATAGATTTTGGATACTAGCTCTTTATCCAATATGTCATCTGCAAATATCATCTCCCATTCCATTGGTTGTCTTTTAGTTCTGTTGATGGTTTCCTTTGCTGTGCAGAAGCTTTTTAGCTTGATGAAGTCCCAAAAGTTCATTTTTGCTTTTGTTTCCCTTGTCTGGGAAGAAGTTGCTGCAGCTGAGATCAAAGAGGTTGCTGCCTGTGTTCTCCTCTAGGATTTTGTTGGATTCCTGTCTCACATTTAGGTCTTTCATCTATTTTGAATTTATTTTTGTTTGGTGTAAGAAAGTGGTCCAGTTTCATTCTTCTGCATGTGGCTGTCCAATTTTCCCAACACCATTTGTTAAGGAGACTGTCCTTTTTTTCTTGGATACTCTTTTCTGCTTTGTCGAAGATTAGTTGACCATAGAGTTGAGGGTCCATTTCTGGGCTCCCTATTCTGTTCCTTTGATCTATGTGTCTGTTTTGTGCCAGTACCATACTGTTTTGATCATTACAGCTTTGTAATACAGCTTGAAAGCTGGAATTGTGCTGCCACCAGCTTTGGTTTTCTTTTTCAGCATTTCTTTGGCTAATCAGGATCTTTTCTGGTTCTATACAAATTTTAGAATTGTTTGTTCTAGCTCTGTGAAAAGTGCTGGTGTTATTTTGATAGCGATTGCTTTGAATATGTACATTGCTTTGGATAGTCTAGACATTTTAACCGTATTTGTTCTTGAGCATAGAACATTTTTCCATTTCTTTGTGTCTTCCTCAGTTTCTTTCATAAGTGTCCTATGGTTTTCAGAGTACATATCTTTTGCCTCTTTGGTTAGGTTTATTCCTAGGTATCTTATGGGTTTTGGTGCAATTGTAAATGGGATTGATTCCTTGATTTCTCTTTCTGCTGCTTCATTGTAGGTGTATAGAAAGCAACAGACCTCTGTACATTGATTTCATATCCTGCAATGTTGCTGAATTCCTGTATCAGTTCTAGAAATTTTTTGGTGGAGGCTTTCAAACCCCTGCCTTTAGAACTATCTTCCCAGACCACCAGAGTGTGGGTGTATTTAGTTCTGTTCAATTTCAACATGAAAGGTATCTGATTTTTTGGTAAAAAGACATGCTGAGAGAAAAAATTCTGGGAGCAGGTCTTCTCCATAGTATGTTATTTATGAAACACCCTTCTGTAAACAGTTCTGGGAGTGAGGGGAGAGAGGTGAAGAACAGGTGAAAAAGTAAGACAGTTGCTTCCTTGAAAGGAGTCCATGATGTTGAGGGATGGGGAAGATATTAACACACACTCATTAATACACATAGAAAGTGATAAATAAAAGAGACAATGGGGAATGGTGCTGAGTGTGTATTGGAAATGGAAGTGTCCCACCTCAAGGGTCGAAATGGAAACATTGGTGTCATATTTGGAATTACTGCCCTTCATTCCTTTTTCGCAGGGTGTGGCAGTTGAGTAACATTAATATGCTTATTTTCTTGCATGCTTACATTTTACTGGTCAGCCATCTTCCTCCTAGCCTTCATGACCTTTAGTACTGTCTACTATGCAGTGGAGTTACATGGGGTCCTGAAAAGTTTCTAAACCTCAGGCTTATGGATCACTTGCCTGAGAGTCACCTAGGACATCCATTGAAAATATGGCTTTCTCCTACTCTACTCCAAACACATGAATCACTGGGACTCTAAACCAGCATTTGAACATGTTCTCTAGATGTTTCTAATGAACATCAAAGTTTACAAACTGCACTAAAAATAGCAGTAGACTAGAATCACTAAACCCTCATTTAGTTAATATCTAAAATTAAGAGTTGGATTAAATCATCTCCAAGTTAACATCCATCACAGATATTTCATGATTCTAGGTTAAACATTTCTATTGTCCTGTGTATTTCCTTTGGATATTTTGTATAATTTTTCTTGTTTTTTTTTTTCCCTCCAGTGTTTAATTCTGTAAAGCTTTTATTCCCCCTCACTTAGGATGTCTCTTAACTTATGATTATGAAAACAACAGAACAATATGGTTTACTTTGGACATTTGGATAATCTTATATGTAACTGACTTAAGGAATAATGGAAGCACACTAGGCTCTGATGGAAGCATTACTCCTGAAAAATTCATTTGGTTTAAACCCAAAATCATAAATTTTCAAATGTGGAATAGAGGAGGAGTTTCTGCTTATGCTCTATTACTAACCCAACTCTCTAGAACTTGTACTTTATTTGCCCTTTGTCTAAAATATGAGTCCTAAGTATGCAATTAATAAATAAGAGATGTTTTTAAAACAAGTATTTTAAGATGTCTCATCAGAATTAGCTCTGTTCTTGTTAAGCTACGAGACTGCACATTCCACCAGACAGGATACTCAATTTAAACAATTAAAGGTTTTCCAAACGAGTGTTTATTAATTGAGCCCTAGCATTACAGTGAAGTCCCTTTGCACTTCCTCTTGTCAAACCTATTGAGGATGCAATGCAGAGCTATTTGGCAGGTGGCCACACTGTAAAGCAGCAGGACATATCTGGCAGATTTATAAGTTGCCAGACTTTTGCCATTTGGCTTGCTAGCATGCTTTCTATTTTTTTCCTCTTTCCTTTTTTGGTCCTTCACATAAAAATATGGTTTTTTTCCTCAGCAGAATTATAATTCATAGATATAATTAGCATCATGTTAATTATCAATAATTAAATCAAAACATCACTTTACAAAATTTTTGCAAAGAGCACAGAATTCTTTCAGGAGAATTTTCTCAAGATCACCTTCAACAGGAAGGTGCGCAGTATTGATCTACAAATATTAATTGTAAATGTCCATGTTATATGCACAAACCCCATTTACCTCCAAAACATGTCAATTTTACTTTATGTAAATGCAAATCATATAGTAGTATCTATGAAGCAAACCAAAATTCCTTTTTTTTTTTTCCCTAAAGGAAACCCAAGTTTCAGTGAGTTTGACCTTTTCCATCATTAATATATGTCTTGACTGAGTATGACTGTATGTTGGATTCCCAAACTGATTTCTTAAGCCCACTGCATCATATTTAATAACAAACAAAAGAAAAAACTCTGGCCTGAAACCTGAGCAAGAAGGGCCCCTGCTTTGGGCCCTATATTTTAAAGGACTCTGCATGTTACAAGCAGAAAACAAAACTGCATAAAGGAAAACATGAGTGCCTCTGTCACTCAGGATGCAGAACTCAGTTCTGGAAGCTGAACTACACCTGAATCCCTAAATACCTGCTTTCCTGACTAACACTATTCAAGCCCCAGGGAAACACTTCATCACATCTTTTGCTCCATATCCTCAAAAGTCCGTGAAGTGTGCCATGAGAGGTACATGTTGCTTCAAAGTACGGAGATGATTCGGAGGCAAACACATTAAGAAAAATGACAAATGAATTAACTTACCAAATCCTTCCTTTCAGCATAAATGCAATGAATTTTTGCATAATGAAATATTATTTCCCAGGAGTGCTGACAGCATCCTTTTATGCTTCTTTTATGTCCCAATTTGTGGTTTTAAGGTACTTGTAGGTTAGGTTACCCTACACAAAAGTTGCATGTGGTAACTTTTGCAATAGTTTAGCAATATTAAATAATTCCTATTATCCTTAAATATGTATATATGTGGTCAGATAACATGCTTAAGGCACAATATTGACTCTACATTGGAAACTAGATGGGTACTGAATGCTTGAGTATTTTAACAACAACAAAAAAATACTTAACAAGCTTCACTTAACTTTTTTAAATAAAATTTTTAAAATAAAATGTAAAATATTTAAATAATTTTAATACATTTCATATATGTAAATTTAAAATGTGCATTTGCCTTTCATTTTAATTAGATAAACTTAATATTTTAGAAGAAAAATATACTTTCTTAAAATCATATATGAAAACTATTTTTAATACTTTACATTTACTTTAATTTATATCCTGACTATGATGTATTCAATGTATATACTTCTAATCCTTTAGATCATTACTGTCAATACACAAAAATAACTTAAAATTTTTTATTATAGCAATATGATTAGAACTGAAATGTTCTGAAATAAGTAAGTTATGTATTTATATTATTACTCATCAAAAAAATCTGAATCATAAATAGAATACTTAAACATGGGCAAAACTAATTAAATTCAGTTGTCTTTCATATTTTCTTAACATTCAATATATAAAAATCAGAGCCTTGCACAAATTCTCTTTTGGTATTGAAGTATATTTGAAAAAGTAGGAGGGTTGAACAAATTTAATCAAAAGTGTGATACCTCAGTTTATATCTTTTAAATATTTAGACATACAGTGTATATCTAATATATGATTTTATTCTTGTTCTTACCTCTCCAATATCAGGGAAGTTCTGTTTAACAATGTAAATGTTAACCACCAATGGATACGGAGTCTCAAATTAAGACCATCTTTTACAAGTGGAATCCTTATCCATGTTTATTATTAAGTAAGTGCATATAACACAGTAACTTAAAAATTAAATCATGGAGAAAAATCACAATATATAGTACTAGTCCAATTTATTCCTTTAGTACATGTTTTATGGCAAACACTCATAAAAAGTAGACTTGAATTATTCCTAATAGGCACAAATACTGTTCAAAATCATAAAATTACCAGAAAGTTGGAGCTTAAAAATTATTTTCACAGCATTTGTATTGAAAAGCCTCTTCTCAGCTAACCTCAGTTCCATTTTAGAAATCTTGGTATAGGAAAAGTCAGTTAATTGGTGAATAAAACATTTGTTGGCATGTTCAAACTTCATAAGAAACTCTTATTCCTCCATGTTACTATCTGTCTTAATTATGCATGGTCATCTTTTCCTCTACAGTCTTTTCCATGGCAATTATAACCCCCAAGGCATTAGGTTAATAAAAATGGATACTTTAAAATCAGATTGGAAAAAGAATCAAAGCAAAGCATCATCAAATGTTGTCACCATAGAACAGCATTCTTACAAAAATATCCCATCATCTCCTAGAAAAATGATTGCATTTGCAATGACTTCAGAATCCAATAGTGGATCCAAACAGATATAAATTGATATAGGCACAAACCTGAATTGGAGAACTGTAAATCAAAGCAATTCTTTTCAGAAATTAAGAATAAATCCTGATAAACAACAAAAGACCTCAAGTAGCTAAAGCAATCTTAAAAAAGAAGAATAAAACTGGAGGTATCACAATCCTAGGTTTCCAGATATACTACAAAGGTGTAGTAATCAAAACAGTATGGTACCGGTGCAAAAATAGACACATTGATCAGTGAAACAGAATAGAGAGCCCAGAAATAAACTCACACTTACATGGTCAATTAATCTTCAACAAAGGAGGCAAAAATATGCAATGGGAAAAAGACAATCTCTTCAAGAAATGGTGTTGGGAAAACTGAACAGCTACATGCAAAAGAATGAAACTGGACCACTTTCTTACACCAACACAAAAATAAACTCAAAATGGATTAAGGACTTATTTGTGAGACCTGAAACCATAAAAATTCTAAAGGAGAGCACAGGCAGCAATTTATCTGGCATCAGCTGTAACAACATTTTTCAAGATATGTCCCCTGAGGCAAGGGAAATAAAAGTAAAAATAAACTAGTGAGACTTGATCAAAATAAAAAGCTTCTGCACAGTGAAGGAAACAATCAACAAAACTAAAAGGCAACCTACCAAATGGGAGAAGATATTTGAAAATGACATATCTGATAAAGGGTTAGTATCCAAAATATATAAAGAACTTCTACAACTCAGCACCCAAAAAACAAATAATCCTATTAAAAATGGGCAGAAGACATAAACAGACATTTCTGCAAAGAAGACATACAGATAGCCAACAGACACGTGAAAAGATGTTCAACATCACTCGTCATCAGGGAAATGCAAATCAAAACCACAATGAGATATCACCTCATACCTATCAGTATGTCTAAAATCAAAAACACAAGTAACAACAAGAGTTGGTGAGGATGTGGAGAAAAAGGAACCCTGTGCACTATTGATGGGAATGCAAACTGGTGCAGCCACTGTGGAAATTTTGAGATTCCTCAAAAATTGGAAACAGAATTACCATGTTATCTGGTAATTCCATTACTGAGTATTTACCTGAAGAACACAGAAACTCTAAGTCAAAAGATACATGCACCCCTATGTTTATTGTAGTATTATTTACAATAGCCAAGTTATGTAAGCAGCCAAGTGTCCATTGATAGATGAATGGGTAAAGAAGTGGGATATATATACAATGGAATATTACTCAGTCATAAACCTAGAATGAAATCTTGCCATTTGCAACAACATGGATGGATCTAGAGGGCATAATGCTAAGTGAAATAAATCAGTCACAGAAAGACAAATACCATATGATTTCAGTCATTTGTGGAATCAAGTCCAACAAAGAAAAAAGAAACCAACCAGAAAACAGTCTCTTAAATATAGAGAACAAACTGATGGTTATCAGAGGGGTCAAATAGGTGATAGGGACTAAAGAGTACACTCATTATGATGAGCACTGAGTAATGTATAGCATTGTTGAATCACTATATTGTACACCTGAAATTAATGTAATACTGTATGTTAACTATAATGGAATTAAAAAAATTTTAAAGAATAAAATATGTGAAAAAAAAAATCCTAATAAAAATAGAGATCTCTGAAAGCCATATTTTAATATGAAATCATGAAAATATCTATAGACCACCTAAAAACAAGGGATGTGATTACTCAGCTATATGAAGGAACACACACACACACACACACAAAGGTAAGGAACAGTTGGTTATTTGAAAATAATCTACTGTGATCATTCACTCAATACAACAAATTATTCTTTTTTTTCAAGAGATTTTAAAATCTTAGACTAAAGTTAGTGTAATATTCCTGGATTTTACTTTGCTTTGTATATCACTTCAGATCATAAGAAAGTAAAAATTTTAAAAAATATTCTCTTCATCTGTTCACAAATATAATTTTGCTCTGGCCTCTCTATTTCAAAACACTCCATGAATATATCTGACGTAGGCAAGAGGTTAGTCGCTTTTTTTCTCTATTTGCAAACTTTCTTTTCTCTAAATCCCAACAGGAATCTGTGACAGTTAGTTGCCAGAAAGTACTCTCATTTTGTAATGATCCGATTTTACTATCATTGGAAAGAATAGGAAATGATGTGAACTAAAAAGAGATTTTGTCTTAAACATTTTGGAAAATAAAAGAAAATTTCAAATGACATCTTCGAAGAGCTGGAAAAATAATGTCATGTGTTCATCTTGGAAATTTTGGTAAGTGTTACATTGTTGAATGAGGATTCTTGATATACTTAATAGTCAACAGGTAAATAAATGTACTAGAACCTCTTTATCATTATCATTATTATTTTAAAAGTCCTCTTCAAATGACAGCATATAATTTCTATGAACCAAGTTAAGTTTTTTCAATACTTATGCTACTTAAATGAATTTTCATGCCATCATTTATTCTTAAATTTGCTTTGAGAGCTGGTAATTACTGTAATGTACCATAATTCTTTCATATGAGCATTTAAGTTTAGCTTTATGGTGTATACAGATGTGAAGAAAACTTTTCGGGAAAGATAAGTAAAAAGAAAACCTTTTGCTTCACAGTATCAGTGTTTTTTCTTCAAATATTCTAAATGAGATTACAATTTTTAAAATGATTAGTGTTTTTCTATACATGTATAATATTTTCTTTCTAAAATAAACACTACTGGAAATCAGTATAAGGGTGGAATGATAATGACATGTTTTATAGAACAAGATAATGTACAGAGATGGGCATAACACTGAGAAATTATATTTCTTTGATGGAATCAGAATGATGCTTTGTCAGGATACCTTTTACATTTGCATTTATTTCTTTGGTTATATTCAAAGTCACGATCTACCCACATAGCTCTGTTTATACTGTGTTTGCAATCAATAAACACTATTCTTTAAGCTATCAGTTTGCAGATTTTGTAGACTTCTGCTTTCATTTCATTTCACTTCATCTCCAAGGTTCTTGGTTATATTTTTAAATTTAACCTGAACATACCTTATATGAACATTGAATGGTCTGAAAACTATTTGGCCCTGAAAGGACATATTTATGTTAGTTCAACATCAGAGTCTCACCCATACTTATTAGATGAAATTACTGTTCATATAGAACTAATTATGTTTCTGATTTTTATCATACATTAGCCTCAAAAAAGTGAGTAACACCTCGGAAAACAGGGCCTTAAATTTTGTACTGATACTTATAATTTTAAAACCAATGATTCTATAGAAAAACACTGACCCAGTTTACCTTCAGTGGAAATGCAGTATGGAGGGACTCATCACATTGACTTGAACCACATCAAAAAATCAGGGAAAATGTTCTATTAAAGAGCCGGATATCTTCATTTAAAAACAACAGGGCTTAAGTCCCCAGGGAACTATTATTGACAAGTTGCAAAGTTACACTGGCCTCCTTTTCCTCAAAGCAAACTTCGAGATTACTCACCATTCAGACCAGCATCCAACCCACCAGGCGCAGAACTCATCAGAAGACACCGCTGCACGTAGTTGGAGCAAACCCCCTCCACCAGGCCTAGTGGTCACTGCAGGGAAATTACCTTGTTCCTGTGATGTTCCTATGTACTTCTATGTGCTTTTTGAATAATTTATCAGTAATGGAAGGCTGTTTTTCTATAAATAAGAGTGTAGTGACTTTAATAACTAAAAATGTTATCTAAAGAATGACAGGAGCCGTTAACTGGAGACTTTCTATTCAAAGTGTAGTCCCCAGGCCAGCAACATTAGCATTACTCAGGAGCTGTTAGAAGTACAGCATCTCTGGCCCTGTCCTAGATCTGATGAATCAGAATCTGGGCTTAACAAGATCCCGAGATGATTCATTATGCACATTAAAGTTTGAGAAGCACAGAACTAGAGCATTTTTCTCAAAATATCTGTGATTTTTATTAGTGATTTCTTTACAGTCTATATTTTTGTATAGACTATAATAAAATAAATTACTAGAATAAGGAAATAAAAGATACAAAGGCATACAAACTGCTACAAATATGATTTTTTATTGTACAAGACAAAAGAGCATTCTATCAAATTTGTAAGGTGTTTGGTGATAACTGTTTCACAAATGTGCAATATCAAGATTGTCACCCACTTTACTGAAAATTGTTGGTTCATTATGCAATCTATCATAACCTATAGGAGCTCTGGTCTTTCAAGCTTCTAACTTCTATTTTTGCTTCTAAATTTTATCTGCCATTGGAAAACAGGTTGCATATTTTCCTTGCATGCATGCAGGTATTAAGGCCATTCAAAAAACAAAAACAGATAGAAAGACAAGAAAGTCCAGCTAACCAATTCCCATCTTTAAACAGTTGGGACCAAACTGCTTCTTATTTTGCAGATGCACAGAGAATGTATTTCATAGTTTAAACCTTCTTGACAGAAATGTTCACCCTCTCGCCTCAGCATGTAATAATAGTAGTCGATAATCAGTTTCTATATTATCTCGTAATAAAGAGAATAATCTCTAATTTAATGCATCAGACTTTACAGAAGTCATAATTTTTACTATGTTGCTAGGGGCACTGCTTAGTGCTGCTGTCTTTTAATTTTAATAGTGAGCCTTCCTTGTTGAGGAAAGCAGTGCATTGCTTGCATCCTAACCCAAGTTCCTCAACCTAGATAACTACTCCAGAACATTCTTCTGTCACAGCTGGCATCAGAACATGTCACACACCATCAGACCATGCTCCTGCACAAAAATTAAACCTCAAACTAAATTTGTTGATAGTATAATCCTTCATAGTTTTCTTCCTTTCATACAGCTCAGAGCTAGCATTCATTGTCAGCTAGGTCAAAAAAGTGATTCTTTCCATACATCATCATGTTCATATTGCACATATAGGAAAAGAACTGCTATGTTAATGATATATATGCATTTGTCAAGTGCCATAAAAAATATCCTGCTAGTTTTGCTTATTCTTTGCGTAGGTCTTCTATAGAACTAACTAGTTCTTGAAAACATCAAACTGTAATGTCGTTGGAAACAGATGCATAATCTTCTCCTCTGCAGACTTCCAGTATTTCTAGCAAAGCATCTTTGATCCAGCCTCTCACTAGTGCTTCAGCATTTGGATGGTTTCTTATTCTTAACAACCCAAGTGCGACTTTACAAAAAAACTGATAATTACTAATATTTATATGTGAAATGTGAAACATTTTCTTCTGTTATCTTTTGAATTTAATAGTCTTACTGTTAGACTCTTCTTTTTTAAACCTGCGGTCTATATTTGTATGTAAATTACTCTTAACTTTTAATGGTATCTTTACATCATTAGCCATTGCCTCTTAGTTAATAACCAACTATGCTTTTTATACCCCACCATCAATTATGGCTACAAAGTAGAACTTGGTGTGTGAAGGATCATAATTCCAAGTACAAGCAGGACAAACTCCTTTGTTCTTTATTTTTTTGGAATCATTGTCACCATCATTAGCATTTTGTTTACTTCTGTATCGATAGTTATTAACCAAAAATAATCCAGTGAAACTTATTTTGCCTATATTAATTAGAAATGTAAATAAATAATACATGTAATGTCTGTTGTTTAGCTAATAATGTTAAGTTATAAATTTAATTTGATTAAAAGATAGTGATGGGGGGGCGCCTGGGTGGCTCAGTCGGTTAAGCGTCCGACTTTATTTTGGCTCAGGTCATGATCTCAGGGTCATGAGATGGAGCCCCACGTCAGGCTCTGTGCTGGGCGTGGAGCCTGGTTGAGATTCTCTCTTTCCCTCTCCTTTTGTCCCTCCCCTCTCCCTCCTTCTCTAAAAAAAAAAAAAAAAAAAAAAAAAAAGGATGATTAGAAAATTACAAATTATAAGAATAAACAAATGCTTGTGTTTTTTCTTATCCATACATTTTTGGGTTACAATTCACCAACCTGAAAATATCACATGTTGTAATGTATTCTTACTGTGCATGATTATCATGTACCTCATGTCACATGACACCATATAAGTTTCACAGTGGTCTAACTGGCTTCTAACTGGCTTATACTCTGTTCATTGAGACAAGTCAGGAGCTTGACTATCACAACAATATTAAGTTGCAGTAAAAGCTCCGAAATGCTTACTCTCAATTTCTGTATATATCTCGTTGCAGAGCATCAGACACACCATTTGCAAGCTGGTACCACTTGGTGGACCACACCTGACTAGCACTGATCTAGGATGACTTTCAGTTTTGTTGGATTTATTTCACTAGGGATCTATTGAGCACAGTGCCCTGCTATGAGGTGAAGGTGGTTAAAGCATGTACATATACTGGAGATGCTAAAATTCTACTTAAGGAGACAAAGAAATGGATGGTATTTTTATATATGTAATTGCATGGGGTTTTACTTAGAGTATCCAGAGATGCAACTAAGTTCAAATAGAGGATTAGGGAAATTTTCCTAGAGAATATAATGCCTGAACTACATCTATTAAAAGATGAATGAGTAACGATAAAATATGGGAAATTTTTCCATGGAGAGAGAATTTCTTAAGGAATAACATGTCCTAAGTGTGTGCTGGAGGAAGGGGTAGGAGGAGTGAGGACACAATGAACACTCTGGTGCTTCTGAAGGGTGAAGTACAAGACAGGTCATGACAAAAGAGGGAAGTGCAAGGGCAGGAAGTTCACTTTACAAACCCAGGAATTGGACCCATGATGTCCCCTGAGAGATAAAGCAATTTGTTTCCTTATGTGTGCTTTGTTTCATTTATGAACACATGGGAGGCAGGCACAAAACTACCCCATTTCATTGATATCCAGTCTACTATGCAACACTCAGCCATTGTGCATCAGCTTTTTCTTACAGTCTTTAAATGTTTCCGTTATTCCTGTCACCCTAAAGTCTCCTTTGTAACTGTGACCGTGAGTCCTTAATTTCTCAAGAACTGATCATCCACTCAGGTGTTATTCTAGACCCTTGCTTCTCTCCTTCAAACTAAGTCCTTCTCTGATCTATTGCTATATTCATGAGGCCAAGAGGATGAAAAGAACAGGTTACACTGACTTTGGATAATTTTATTACGTGTAAGCAGATAATATTTAAAAACAAATACAGAGAACAAATTGAAGGATGCTGGAGGAGGGGTTGGGGACAGGGTGGGGATGGGCAAAATGGGCAAAGGGGGGTGGGGCTATGGGCTTCCAGTTATGGAATGAATAAGTCACGGAGTTGGAAGTATAGGGAATATAGTCAACGATATTGTAATAGCATTGTATGGTGACAGATGATCGCTACACTTGCGAGCATAGCAGAAGGTACAGAGTTGTTGAATCACCATGTTGCACTCCTAAAACTAACGTAACATTGTGTGTCTTCTGTACTCAAATAATTAAACAAACAAACAAACCTTAAAAATATAGTGGGGAGATGTAAGTTGAAAGTCACTAGAAAAAGAAATAGCGCCTTTCTTTCTATATTTTTCATTTAAATATGCTCTTTTTCATCAATAATCAAAATCACTATGTTGTTAGGCTGAATTCCCATTCTAACTTCCTTTCATAAGCCTGTGGACCTTAAATAGCTGCCTGCTTCTTATGTTCTGACTCTCCTTTTATTTTTTTTTTTCTGACTCTCCTTTTAAAATTCACTTTGTCCATGAATCCATCCACTTGCTGTGAAAATAATTTGATCACTCTGAAGTGCTATTGATTTGCTTTTACTTTATGTCCTTTTTCCATTTCATCAGGGGTAGGAAACTGGATGTTACCCTTTCCAGTTAATTAATGTGTTTATCCATGAAGTTACATTACTTAAAGGTGCAAGCATACCTTTTAACACAGTATGTTCCTGGAAGCTGTATCAAAAAAACAGATTATTTCAAAATGGAACCAACTTTTTTTATAGAAATAAATTTAAATCAGGAGATGTGTTTTTTTGTTTTAATTTCTTTCACTTGCTTAGGTATCTCTGTTTTTTTACTGGCTCTAGCTACTCAGAATAAGAGAAACCAAAAATAAATTTATCTTTCATTTCGTGAATATACTTTGGGCAAGTAATACTTTAGAAGCAAACTCTACAATCATTTTTTTTAAGATTTTATTTATTTATTATTTGGGGGAGAGAGAGAGAAAGAGAGAGAGAGAGAGAGAGATGGGGGAGGAGCAGAGGGAGAGGGACAAGCAGACTCCCTGCTGAGCATGGAGCCCAATGCCAGGCTCAATCCCATGACCCTGAGATCATGACCTGAGCCAAAATCAAGAGTCCAACGCTTAACTGACTGAACCACCCAGGGGCCCCTACAATCATTTAACCTTCTAAGGCAATTCTCTTCACTGAATAAAATTGATGTAAATGCCCACTATAAAAAAGAAATTGACACATTAAAAATACAATTTCATTGACTCATACAATAGGCTTACTATAACTATATGTTACTTAAGTATTTAAAATAATTAATTTGTTTTCTGATTCAGAATCTGGAATAGTTTCTGGACTGAATTTGGGTGTCCCCACCATTTGAGATCATTGTCCAGGAAAGTTTGAATTACAGTCTTCCTTTTGCTTATACAAATGTCCTTATCAAAAGAAGACATTTTTACAATTGTCCCATAGACTTAAAACATTCTCAAGGTCCTGAAATAAGTAGTTAGTATTTTTACTGTTGATGTAGTTGACATTTCTTAAAATAAAAAGCCAGTTTTTAAAGTAAGGACAAAGCCAATACTTTCCCCATTTTCTTTCACTACCTCAGATAAAGTTTCTCACCTGAAGTTTCTTGATACATGCAGGGTGTGATATCTGCTTAATAACTTATTAATAACTTATTCTGCTTAATAACCATCAGAAAATTGTAAGTGCTGTTACCCTATTCATTCTTTGTCACCCTAGGGCCATTTTGAGACTTGGTTGACAGTTGTCACTGACCTTAACACTTCATTGGAAAAATTAAAGCTTTATAAATAAGTATTCAATAACCACTCCGTCTTTTCAAAAGAAACCTTAAAATTGCACCCGAAGAACTGTAAAAGCTGGACTAAGTAGTGCTAATTTGTGAGTATTTACTTGGGGTTGGGAATGCCAAATAGCAAATAAAAGGCACTGTGAGCTGTGGTGTGACTATTAATTGGTCAGTAAGAAATGAGAGATGTGGTGAAGTTCAAAGTTGTAGGAAATGACTAACCATAAGCAGCAATCCAGCAAAGTACTGAAAATCACATGCTCCAAATTCACTGTCTGTGGCCTCCACCACTTGTTTGGCAAAACTGCTTCAGACTCTCCAGCACAAGGGTAGAGTAAATCAAAGAGGCAACAATTGCTTGTGTTGTTTCCAGATTGTTTCAGTTCGTATGCAACAGCTAACCACTGCTCAGATCATTCTTTATAAAAGCAATTCAAATATTTTGAAAAGGATATCAGTGGTTTTTATCAACATATATAATGAGTAATTTGATTTTGTATCCTCTGGAATTCTCCCATTTCTCTTATATTAATTTTGTAATTTGGATTTTTCTAAATTCTCTCTTTACTCTGGGCTTGGTCATGGTATGCTGTATTGTCTGTAGCTCAGCCTCCCCACCAGTGGCTACATAAGGTGCTCAAAAATGTGTGTGGAATTGCTTTCTTTTAAATCCCATTCCATTCCACAGATACACCTCTTTCTATTCCATAACTGCCCGCTCCCTTCTTTATTTTATTTAATTTTTTTTGGTCTTATTTCCTCCTCCACTCAAAAGGTTGCGTTGATGAAAGTTAAAAATAACAAAAACCTACATGCTTTGTGTTTGCAAATAAGCTCACGAATGGAGTTCACATCTTTGATCTATTTCTTTTCTTTGTTCACATCTGTTGTCCATTTTAATAAAAATTCTCTTTCAGGGCTTGAACTGCAACTTTGATCCACCACCATGCTTTTGTCTACTGGTCCACAGCATGAGGCATCAGGCACCAGAGATTTTCATGGGAGGAAAAGATAGAACATAAATCCCCAGTGATCTTCTAAAGAATGGATTTAATATTTTGACCGTACTTTTCTTCAGAGTACGAGGGTATTTCTAGGGTAGGTCGGACACTTAGAACTGTGTTTTGAAGGACTACTTGCATTTTTTTTCCTACTCAAGAATAGGTAATGGTTAAACCTGATATTAAATGTCCGTCTTTAAAAAAAAAAAAACAACAACAAAACAAAATAGAACAAAACCTCTGGATTAAGACATCATTGTGATCGGATTACAAAATGATTGCCAAAATTAGTTATTCACACTCAAGTGTGACATCAATACCATACCAAGTTGTGTGGCCTGTATTTTTGTTTGCATGTGTGTATGAGAACATGAGTTATGAAAGGAGAGAAATTAGTCAATTAGACATTCAAGCAAAACATTCTACTTGTAGTTTTATAAGGGAAATAGGGCCACCTAACCAGCTAAAACTTTTATTAACCAAATAATTGTTAAAACATTGTATGAATATATCTTATGAAGAGATTCTGATTGTGTGCTTTGGAAAGCTATTTAGACTTGGTCCTCCAGCCCCCAAGCTTGCTGTTCACTTAAAAGATTCTTTTTTGGTTGCATTTCTACCAGGTCCCTTGTGTTTTAATATAATGTATGCTTATATAATTCTCCTTGATAATGTGTTCTTACTAATTTATTTCTAAAACAAGAGAAAATGGCCCCCAAGGTCTTTATTAATCTCTGAGATTTTCTTTCTCGCTTATCAAAGAATATTAATTCATTTGAATTATATATCCCAATCCCTTCCTTAGTAACAAGGGACTGTCCTAGCAATGCAGCGTTTGTGAGAAATGGGACAGGGGAGGGAAGAAGAGATTTGTAGGTAAAGTGAAGAAGCAGTTTCACAGGGGATTACTTTTTTTTTTTTTGGAAGTGTTATGTTCAGGGTTTATGTTCGAGAGAAAGCTAGGGAAGAAGAACCATCAGTTGCTGTGGTCTCACTGCATTGCCCAATATCTTTTAAAGGTACCCTAATGAGATAAGCAACCCTATTTCTTCAACACAAAGCAGGATGGGAAGGTACCTCAATGCCGCTCAGTGGAGGAGAGAGAAGTGAAGTCTCCTCAGTTTCTTCTGCACTACCTCCCTTGACTATTTGCCCTCTTAGACAAGGATGAATTGACCCCATTAGAGCACTCTTTGTTGGCTCTAGTAGTAACTATTTCTTTTTTCTTTTTTTTTTTTTTTAAGATTTTATTTATTTATTTGACTGAGAGAGAGAGTGGGGGAGAGAGAGCACAAGCAGGGGGAGCGGCAGGCAGAGGGAGAGGGAGAAGCAGGCTTCCTGCTGAGCAAGGAGCCCGATGCGGGGCTCGATCCCAGGACCCTGAGATCACAACCTGAGCTGAAGGCCGCCACCTAACCGACTGAGCCACACAAGCGTCCCTGTAGTTACTATTTCAAAGCGGAAAATTCTGTGTATAAAGGTAGATTTTTCTGGATTTTTTCATCTCAAAAGAGGATCATGAAAAACACAAGTGAGTATAATTATTCCACACTCAGATTTATTCATATGGTTTGGGTATAACATGGTGCTGCTGTGAACTTTCCGTAGTTTCACTGGGATCTGATCATGTTACCTTTACATGAATAAATGTTCTTCTTGCCTTGGCCAGCTGTCTCGCCAATGTGTGCTATTATTCAGAGAAGCATTACACACATGTATTGAGGAAAACTCATCTCCTTTCTGAAAATCAACTCAAAACATACATCCTATTTTAAAAATATACATAGTAAGTCCTGTTCTTTTAGAAAATCAATTACTAAAAAAAAAAACCAACAAAGCGTCAGTTTAGATATCTTCCTTTTTTTTACTTTTTATCATCCTAGAAATTGCCTAAATACATACAGTTGCCTTCAAGAAATTGTGAACCTTAATACATCCAGCTTAGCAGTAATATCATGCTGTCCACGTGTTTAGGTTTAAGTGTAGCAGTGGTATGTTTCTACCAGCTGGTATGTATGAATACTTCAAAGTACTTGGCTCTTGACTGATGAAAATTCCATGTCTTATTGATTTGGTCTCTAGAAAAGTAGGGGATTTGTTATTTTCTATGAGCTAGTGGCATTTGAGAAACACATGTGTAAAAGACTTGCAAAATTTATATACACATGCATGGGGGGGGCACTTTTATTGATCTCATATGAAGAAGTAGAATCTCCAGGTTGATTTTTTTCTGTGGAATAAGTCATATGTCTTTCATTTGCTGCCTATAGCATACATGGTAGAAAACTAAACTAAAATATTCGTTTGTAAAGCCAGATGGGAAATTGTGCTGTCTAGATAATACAATGTCTTCTAAAGACACACAAAAAAGTATAGCAAAGATTTCTATTTTTTTGAAATCATTTTAGAAAGAAAGCAAAGATTCCTATTTTTTTTAATCTTTTTAAAAAGAAAGGAAATTTTTTTAAGAGATTAAGATTATTGAATACTTTTTTTCTTTCTTCCTTTTTGCAAAGGAAAAAGAAAAACCTTGTCTGAGACAAGACTCCATGCTGCCAAATGCTAGCTGCCGAAGGCCCACAGTGGGGTATAAACAGAGTTCAAGACTGAAATAAATGTCTAAACACAAGACAAGCATAGTTTCTTTCACCACTGCAATGCTCCATGTATTAATCTGAGTGCTGGAGTTCTTTTCTGCATTTTTGGTTTCTGTTTTTATAAAAATAAAAACCCTCAATATAATGAGAGGAATAATTCCTGAAGCCACTAATGTGTTTTTTGGAGTCAGCACAGATTAGTCTCATTGGCACTGTTTCCTTCATTGTGTATGTTTCCACACTCTCAACTCTAAATCTGCAGACTTTAAAGTTTTTTTAATCTTTCAACATACCGAGTAGAAGTTTCATCATTGAGTATTTTGCTGCTTGTTTTTAGAAGGCAATACTTTATAATGCAGATTCTCAACTATTTAAGAAGGTAAGCATTGCCCCCTAGGAGTCAGGCCACCAGAGTTCACAATGTCTTTTGGCATCTTTACCTTTTTGAGTTTATATCATGACTCATAGTACTTTGGTAGACATACTCATTCATGGGAAAACTGATTAGTAGCCACTGGATCTTTTATTGCAAATCATTGTGCGTCCGTGGCACTGATGACAATAGTAGCCAATATTCATTGAGAGCTTACTATGTAGCAGGTGCTCTCCCGGGCTTGATACAAATTTACCTATCTACTGTTAGAGTTAGGTGATCTCATCAGATCAAGGATACTGAGGCACAAATACCTTAGTTAAATAACTTACTTCAGGTCCCTGAGCTGGTAAATGGTGGAGCCAGAAGTCTAATCTAGGAAGTCTGGCTTTAGGGCCCTAACATTTAACTGAGACCCTATAGACACGGATCAATCCACTACTCTTATCATTACCCCCATCACTAGGTGCTGCTGGCCTTGACAGATGATGGAAGGACCCATTGAGCCATCCTAGGCTGGTGGTTGAGGAACAATGCTTTTTGGGAGGGTACTCTCTATACTGACCCACTGACCTATATCGTGTCATTTCTCACATAGGCTAAATATAGAGATTTAGGAGCCAGGGAAAGAAGTATGGGTAACACTTTTTACACCTGGAAGAGTGACTCCTGGGAAAATTCAAGCTGACAGTCCCAAGATAATAGGCTCTGATAGATTAGAGCTGTGCCGTCCAATATGGTAACTAATAATCCCGTGCGGCTATTTAAGTTCATTTTAATTAAACTTAAATAAGATTAAAAATTTAGTTTTTCAGACACATTTCAAATGCTTAATAGCCACAACTAGCTAGGGGCTAGTTGTTGAGTAATAAAGATACAGTTTCATTGTCGTGGAAATTTCTACTATACAGCACTAGTTTCAGATCTAAAGGTAAAAGGAACAGTGATGGCTGACACCAAGTGTCCAGAGGTGGCTGTTCCAAGGGCACCTTTTTAGCCAGATCCCAGCTGCAGCTGGACCTCAGCTGTTCCTTTAGCCTAATCGCTACAGGTCACTGTCTGTTTTCTAAGCCTGATTTGGGGAGCCACCTACACTCCTTCCAACAAATTTCTTTTCTGTTTAAGCTAACCAGTTGTGTTCTGTTAGTTCCTGCAAGAACTTTTCCTGATAGAAGGTCCTTTACTTAGCATTTCCTAAAACTGAGAAACCCACACTTCAGGAAATTATTGATATTGGGTCGTAACATAGTGACGTAATTGTTCTTGAATCTCACAAGATAATTACCTAGAAAAAAAGCAGGTTTGGGGTTGGATTATGTAGACCTGAGATTGGCGTGAGGGTTAATATCTTTCTCTCCTTTGGCCTAGGGAATTTTGGGCCCCAGGACACTTGGGCGGAGAATTGTGGCCACCACAGGAAGAAAACCAGGGTCTATATGGGGTGTGCTTTGTGAAAGCTCCATGGTTTGCAGACTTCAAGGACAAACATAGAGCAAAGAATCCCAAATCTTTGATAAATCTTGATGAAAGTTACAGCCAGTGCTATAGAGAATTACACAAATAATGTTGTTCTACACCTGGGACAGATGACCAAAGGAAGAATTGTAGCTCCAAAGTAGTAACCATCAGTAACAACCAGCTATGTCCAGCAGAGCGGCCACCTTATAAGGACCATCTGGGTTTAAGCCAGTAGCATGGCAGGTTGATAAGAGGACCAGAGTGAAGAACTGGGCTGGAACCGAGGTCACATGTGAAACAACATCCTGAGGGAATGAAGAAAAATCTGAGAAGCGTACTAAAACAAAACAAAACAAAACAAAACCCCAAAACCTCAATTTCTTACAAGGACCCATAGGGACTCAAGGTCAGCATAATTTGGGTCTTAATGGAAGCATATCTTACAAATTTTCCGAGGCTGAAAAGGTGAATGGCACTTGAATTATATAAGGAAGAACATTTTTTGCCATCCAATGTATTCAACAGTAGAATGGGCTGACTTGTGCACTAATCAGGTACTTATTAAATCACTGGAAAGACTCAGCTGGAAATAGAATAAACAACTGTCAAGCCAGGCTGTGGGAAAGATTTCCGTGCAGGTGGGATTTCAAAAGCTTCCTCTCACCTAAAGGTTTTGTGAACCTCTGATTCTAAATAGACTATCCTGTAAAAACTAATGTGATTTCTGTTGCAAAAGTAGCAAAATTTTCCTTTAAACCCAGGGAAAACCAAGAACAACCATTAAAATACTTGGAATTTTGTGGCTAGGCTTTCCAGTTTAACTCTCTTAATGCCTGGCACTTTCCATTTTCTTTCTGTTTCCTTTGTAAGTAAAACAAACTGTAATTTTGCATAAGATGGAAGCTATTAAATTGTTTTAGTGAAAAGGTAAATGATTCTTAATACTATTAGGATTTTAATCAGAATATGGTGAACAAATCTTGGGAAATCCTAACCCTGTTTGCTACAAAGATTTTAAAACATTCCTCTGTAGAAAAACAATCCTATAACTCGTTCTGATTTCTTCGGTGTTCTGCATGTTTATGTTTCCAAGAACATTTCAGTCAGAGGCTAAGCAACTTGGGGAAATAGAATTATGGCTGAGTTTTCCAGGACATTCACATGTGCGACCAACTCTGTGGATATGCTTGGAATCTGTTCCTGGCCCAGGATCAGATACATACATAAACTCCTCATAAACTCATACCACATTTTCATCCTATCTGCTTCCAAGAGTAATTCTTCACAAATGCTGGAAGCCTGCTTTATGTTTTACCCATTTATTAATGGCCCACATAATCTGTAATTTTTCATACCTTTGGAGACTTCAGGTCTACCCTTAATCTCTGCCTGTTCTGCTTTTCATATTTGTTTTTTTTTTTCTCTTAAGTTGCCTGCTCTCCCAGCATATACTATAAAGGAATGTCAAAATAAACAATCTTAAATGTTACCAACTTTTTTCACAAATTCATTCGGTAAACATGCGTTTTAAAAACCCATTTAATTATGTCTATAATATATTATCGTATGGACATTGTCTATATATGTATGTGGTTTGCCAAATAGTAAGTTTACCACCATGTGATATTGCTTGCCTTGTGGTACATGTTCCTACTTCTATTTGTATGTGTTCCTATTTCCTGTGAGTTTTGTACTTTGCTCAACAAGTAGATTATAAGGTCTTAGAGGGCAATGTTAATATTCCCTATACAGTGTGATAATGTCTTTAACATACTAGATATGCAATAATATTTTGATTTTATTTTTAATTATAAATATTTTTATATTAAACAAGGCAAAAGTTAACAAAAGAGAAAGCATCCGTGAACAATAATAATATTAGCTAGTATCTCTTGAGGACTATGTGACAGTCACTTTTAACTGCTCCACATGAATGATGAGAAAAATGAGGCACAAATAGTTAAGTAGTTGGCACAGTGTCACACAATGCGTAAGTGGCGAAGTCAAAATTTGAACTCAGATCCTGTGGCTCCAGAGCCTGGACTCTCAACCACATATGTGTGCTGTCTCTAAAGACGGGGAATAAGTTGAAAGACTTGGAAAAAGCAAGTTTTTCTTTCTTTTCATAAAATCTTCCATTGGGAGGATCAGTAATCAAGGTGACAAGGAAATTGGATGTGTACCTTCTCCTCTAACACCAGCATCAGACAAGCATCCTCTACTCCAGTACACAAGGAGACGTCATCACATGGAGGACCATTGTGCGTCTGCCCTAATAATAGTAGGAAGCTTCCTAGACACACTTGACCATCGTAAAGTAGCACAGACCTGTTAGTCTACCTGGCTCCAAACCCCAAGGTCAATTTATATTGAACTGTACTTGATACTGTGCCATTATCCCATACTGGGGGATACTATGATAAACACTTCTATAAAATCTGTCCCCAGATTTACATAACTATATTTCCATGAAAGCCTTTCTGGGGATGTCTGGGAGAAACCATTCTCTGGTTGCATATAAGGAATAGTGGTGCTTCTTATAGATACCTAGTTTGCTTTAATAACATGAATATTACATCTGTCATAAGTGATTCTTGTCCTAGCTTGCTGATGGAAAATATAAATCATTATTTAGGAGTCCCTCCTTACCATACCTTATTCAACTATCCCTACTGGTCTGCCCAAGCATGCTCACAGGACTTTATGTCAGGCACGTTCTGTATACATTTCATCTTACTGTTCTATGCTGACTTTCCCTTTGCTTCAATTTTTATTGATCTTGCACTTATTTTATCTTGTAATAATGTATACTTCTTTCTAAATTACTTATATCTTGTTAAAAGTGAGATTTGGAGAAGAGATAATTAACTTGATATCTAGCAAGCTTGACGACAGATGACAATGAGAGAGAGAGCAGATTCTTTAACATTCCTTAAAGCTGATATTATGCTTCCATCATGGGAGACTAAAATGTCACCTGCTTCTAGTTTTCTGTCATCACTATCCTCTACTTACGTGTGTTCTTTAGCACAAAGCCACTACACACCTAAACTGCATTAAGTCCCTTTGATTTCCCCTTGTGCATGTCCCTCATAAACTCCCTTTTCTCTCCAGCCCCATTTCCTCTGTCCTTGTCCAGATTCTATGGTGGGATTAAGGTAGTCATTCTTCCAAGAATCCCTGCAGCAAATTCATATTGGGGGTCTGTCCCATTTACAGTGATTCCCACAGTGGCTGTTTCTATGATACACCCGCTCTCTCCTTTGGGGAAAATGGGTCCCATCCTACTGTACATGTGTTCTGAATAGTAGATGCCAATTTCTTGCTTGACCTTACCTCCCTGGCCACAATATTTAACTAGAAGTACTGCATAACACTTAGAAAGGCATTTGGCTGCACGTAACCAAACCTGTTTAATAGTAGCTTAAGCAAACCGAGTTTGTTTTTCTCACACAGCAAGAATGCTGGAGGTAGGTAGTTGCTCACATTAGTTATAGTGGCTCAAAAATTAAGACCCGTAGTTTTTGCAATTCCCTTGCATTTCCACATAAAGAGCAATTTATGATCACTAGTTGGCTACTATGGCTCAATAGCTTCTCGGCCTTTTGGCTAAGATCAAATGTGGCTACTATGGCTCAAAGCATTACATCTGTTCTAAGGCTAAGAAGAAAAGCAGGAGGAAAGTGGGCCCCTATCAAGTCCAATCCCTTCCATCAAGAGAGCCAACGGTGGGGGGTGGTGGGGAGAGCCAATGAGTTTTTAGAAACTCCTACAACACAGGAATCTAATTGGAATGAAGTAGGTTTTGAGGATACATCCAGTGGCCAAAAAAAAAAGTTGAAAAAAACAATAAGATTATAATGCTTAGCTTAAACTAATCATGATCAGTTGCATGATGCTGGACCCACTACATCCCTAACAAACTGAGGGTTCTGTTACCAATTAAGAAGTTGGACCTAGGTATTGGATAGGCAGGTGAGCCCCAAGCCTGTCAACATCGATCCCGTGGCCTCAGAGATTTTTCCATCAATGAGCACATCATCCAAACCCAGCCAACAGAGCCCTTACACAAGATTTTTGAAACGCTCTGGCAAGAAAGCTGCCTGTAGTCACAGATTAAGCCTAATAAGGAAACTGCATGAGAGAAGAAAGCTGACATAAAAAGAAGTAAAGACAAGAGACAGAAAGAGAAAAATCCAAATGGCACTCAGGGCACTGATCCTCCTGGAGTCATTGTTAAGGGCGGTTTACATCTACCTCGGGTATAGGATCCAGTCAATTTTCTATTATGTTCAAACTAGATCAAATTAGATTTCTCTCTCTTGCAACCAAAGACTTCCAACTCAACTACTTAACATGTTTCCCTGCTTCAGTCAGTGTAGCACTGAGCCCTTTGAATTATTTTTCTCCACCATAAATCCAGCGATGCCACCAATTTAAAATCTGTAATGTTTTCCCATCACCTACAAGATGAAGTTCAAACATTTTGTTATATTAAAAGCTTTTTGTAACCTGCCTTAAACACAACTCACTAGTCTATGTTTTGGCCATGTCAAACTTTTAATACTCCTAAAACATGCTTTCATTGCCATGCCATTGTCTCCCTTATCTGAGATGTCTTTCCCCACGTTGTCCACCTAGGTAACTCCAATTAATTCCTCAGGGCCCAACTCAACAAAACCTGCTTCTATGGCTTCTACTGACCTGTATAGGTACACTCACAACTAAGCATACATATACACACCTGCAAAAAGCCTCACTCCTCTTTTTCTAAGCTCCAACAGCCCCTTTTACATATCTTTATTACATTGTGGATTGCATTGTAGTATAATTCATCCCAGCTAAGTGTGAGTCCTGCAGGGGCAGGGACTGAGAAAATTCAATGAGTGTTTGTTTAATTGAATAAGTGAAATATTTGCACAAGTGGAGGAGGAAAAGAACTCCAAAAACCATCTGAATTTTTCACCCATTTGGCTTACATTCAATTACATTCCTCAGTGCCTTTTTTCTTGAACTGTTATTATAGTCACCTCCCATCTTGTAATAATGTTACTGATACTTTATAATTTGAAGAATATGCCTGTGCATAACAATATGTTTATGTACAATAGACCTGGTATTGTGTTTTAGTTCAGTTTTACAGATGTAAAATATTTTGATGATTGGATTCTATAATTGGAAGCTATCCTCCCATACTTATGATTGGCTTTAAGAATTATCACTTCTATATTTCTACAACAAGTATTGATAATGTGTGGAGCAGGATAGAATTTAGAGTTGTGTGGGACACCCACGAGGACCCTTATATAAACTTGACATTGATCTATGACCAATGGTCATTGTGCCTAATTATTATTACCTTTTAATAATTGAGGTATAATTGACATGAGCCTCATTTTTTATCTTACTGTGAATCCATCTAACTAGAGTTTCATCCAAGCCACAGTTCTTAATCTTGTTCTCAAGAAACCAGTAATTTTGGAATGAGATTGAAAATACATAAATAAATATGCTTATTTTAGACATGAAAAAACCTAGCTTCAGAAAATCTATGTGACTTGTGAGAGCTTATAGAACTAGTAACTGGGAGAATCGGGTCAGTTTTCTAATTCTAAATCCAGTGATTGTTTTATTCTACAACAACCACCTCCATGGAAACTCTATCAAATGTCCTACTGAAATAAAACACTGTACCTGTAGCATTTTTTTTTAATCTACCACTCAAAAAACTCATTTAAATAGGAAATGGTGTTTCTTTGGTATGATTTGTTTTCAGTGAACCCAGGGAATTTCTGAACAATCACAGCTTCTTTTTCTCCAAGCTTACCAACCATCTGTTAATAATCTAGTTTAATCCTAAATGTCTCTTCTGGTTATCCAAGACGCCTCTCATCAGAGTGTTTGCTCAGCTTCTTATAACCCCCCAAACTATAAGACTTCTGTGGATTTTTTCATGTTTGGAAGCATTTTGATTCAGGAGCTATTTAATCCAAGGAGGCTGAATATGACTAAGGAAAGATCAATGAACAAGCTTAACAACCGTAATTCTTTTTTCTTTTTTAATCTGGAAAATATTCCCTTCCCAGCTATTATCATGAGTAGATTCAGCATTACTATATAAAAAGAGCTTACAGGCAAAAATTCATTTTGGAAGAGGAGGACTACATGTTTGTCTTGAATTTGCATGCATAGCAAGCTCACTGTTTTGATTTAGATTTTTATGCATTTGGTATGTTTGGAGGGTATGTTATGGAGATTGGGGTAGGGAACAAAAGCACTGCCCCCAGCTACCTTGGGTGTTGTCACTGGATCCAGGCCAGTTACTTCACATGCCTGAATTCCTATCTCATCCAAGTGACATGCTTGCTTTGCAATCAATAGGACCAAGGACTGAACAGAAGCTTGCTAATTATCCAGACCACTCATGTCTGGTTGCCAATTGGCCATTTCCCCTGGAACAGTAGTACATTACTCGGTGAGAGAAGTCATTGTAGACCAACCTGAGACATTTCCATGCCCCAAGGGGAGCACAGCAGAGGGACTCAAAGACTTTGCCAACCAGAAGTCTGAAGACTTAATTTCTCCAGAGAGGAGCGGCCTGCTGTGCAAGCCAATAAAATCACAAACCAAGAAATCCAGACTATAAAATACATCTTCATAAAATTCACACTGTGATGGAGGTAAGGACTAGATCTGTCCTTAAATCTCCTCATTTTGATTGCCAATGAGAAGAAGAAGGAGAAGAAGAAGAAGAGTAGTACGAGGAGGAGGAGGAGGAGGGAGGGGAAGGGGGAAGAGAAGGAGAAGAGGAGAGGAAGAAGAAGAAAGAATAAGAGGAGGAGAAAGAACAAGAGGAAAAGAAGGAGGAGTAGCAGCAGCTTTACAAGGTAGACTGAGAAAATTAACAGTTTTTAATGAGAAGTTCCTTGGAGAACAAATAAAAGATATATACAGCCACGGTACATATTATACCTCTTGCCTGAGTTTGCCTATAAGTCACATAATTATTATATATTTTATGGACACACACACGCACACGCACGCATGTGCGCCATCTACAACCTTGATTTAGTGAGGAACACAACGTAAACATAAGAACCCTGTTTCTCAGCTGTCAGGGCAATGCGGCCAAAGATTACCTCTCAGTCTAAACCAGTCTCCTAAATTTACAAGCTTAAAGGCATTTCCTTCGTTTGTTATTGTCAGAGCCAACTCTGGGGGCAAGGCCCTAGGCAAGTATTATTCTGTGTGCCCATTCATAATGCGATCAAGTTAACGTGATATTTTGAATGTTGGAATTCCTTTCTCTTGAAAAGGAATATAGATACAAAAGTCCACCCCTAAAATGGGGACAGTGAAGACCTGGGAAGGAGAAAGACTCAATGTCGTGGCTTTGTCTGATTTTGATGACGTTAGGATGAAGTGGGTAGACTGTGGTTTCATTGTCTACATGTGGATCGCAAGTACTTTGTCTCTTGGTAAGCCAATTCCCTTCTGCCTTAGAAGCAGTCTCTCAAACACCAATGTAGGAGTGCCCCTAAAGTGGTAATTCCATAATCTAGGGGCATTCACACACATGGCTTTTAAAACTCATTTATTTTTTTTAATTTTATTTTATTATGTTATGTTAATCACCATACATTACATAAAACTCACTTAAAATAATCAGCTATTTCCATACTTTTCCAGGACTTAGAAATGACGTTATTTGATTAAATTTATTGGTCGCTAAAAGAAACAATACACCAGCCATTGGTTATATAATTTACAAGTTAATCATTTTAACTTTTTCTTATTTTGTCTTTGATTTCTGAAATTGTTCCTATAGTGAAAGTCTATCGAGCTCATGTACTTATAGAAATAGGTTAAAATATATTATTTCCTAGATAATTACCAACAAGAATGTTATTAGCCTGTGTTGAAGGGAAGCTGTATCGCCAGTGTTAAGCCAAGACTGTTTTCAGAGGCCGGGGGCTTTCCTTAATGTGGAAACTAAAGAATTAGTATTTAAGACCTTAGAGAAGACTTTCAACTCTCAAAACATCCTTTTTTTTTTTTTTTTTTTTTTGTCTATCCTGTAGGTTTGCCCACAGAGTTAAACACTTGGAAAAACATTTTGCAAAGAAAAATGTGAAATGCTTGTTCATGGGAAATCTTTACTCCACCCAGGAAAAGATAAATGGTACTTAAGAACTACTCTTTAAGAGTGAGATGTTTGTCAAAATAAGGGAGGCTAATTGTCAAAAATGATGAGAAACAAATGTGAAAAGCCCTGCTTTTGGAACTCTGGGTACATGGAGCACTTATAAGCAAATGCTGTGCTTCTAAAGAAGAGGCATAGTTTTAGAAGTTGCCAGTTTTGGGAAAAAGCGTTCAGTGTAAGAGTGAAAAAAAGAACATGGCTGCCAAGGAACATGGAAGAAGAAACAAGGAACACGGGTGCTGAAGTTCACTTCTCTGAAGCACTGGAGCACTGCTTTGATATCAGTTCAGCTTATTTATAATATTCAGTGATATCCCAGATTAGTCTTGCTGGAGATATATACTAAAGGGGCTAATAAGTGAGAGCGCCTGGAGATGGGACAAAATTCTCTGAAGAGATGAGATGTATAGCACTGCTTGTCCAAGTTCTGTCTTTCTAAGGGTTTACTATTAGTTTCCAGAGCATCTATAATAGGGTTTCTCAAACTTGGCACTACTGACATTTAGGGAGACGAATTCTTTACTGAGAGAAGACTGTCCTGTACATTGTAGGATATTCAGCAGCAACCTGCAACCCTGCTCTCTATGCACAATATGCCAGTAGTGGCTCCCACCTAGTGGTGACAACCAAAAAGGTCTCTCCCGGGGTGGGGGGTGGGGGGGGTGTAGGAAATTGCTGCTGATTAAAATCTGCTGCTCTAGAGGATAAATCATTGATTAGGGTTCTCAGATAAACTCTGTATTGTGCATTTGCAAATGCATTCAGCAAAGATGCAAAATTCATGAGGACAAAATAACCCTGGTCCCCACCGGAAAAAGGTAAATTGAGGATCCGTCTATTCTTGTAAGGTAATAAGGATTGCTCCTGGTGCTTCCACAGATTTTGTTCCTGGCTGCATCATTTACCACTGCGGCCAAGAACTAGTTATCTGACCTTTCTAAGCCTCAGTTTTCCTCATTGCAAGATGGGGTCACTACCTGCCTCAAAGGATCATTCTAAGGATCAGATAAGAAACCTATCTTAATACTCCCACTTGGAAATCACTTAATAATTCACCGTCTGTTATTACATGGCACAATTCATAGTCAGATTCAGTAAAGCAGGTCTGTCATCTTTTTTTTTTTTAACCACTAACCCAATCAGCATTGACAGATCTCATTAACTGGAACAAGTTTAAATAATCATATAGGAAGACCTACAAATAATTAGAGCTCTTTCCAGCTTGTATTTGGACTTGCCTTTAGTCACCATCTTGTTGGATGCGTATTAGTCACTTTTCGCTGTGCCATCAGCCCACAGTTTTTGTTTTCAGTCAGAGTGCCCAATGAAATAATCAACATCAGCCTCACTGCAGTTTGACAAACCAGAGTTGTTTCGATAAACACACCGTGTGCTGAGCTGTGTGCATTTAGGAATGGGTGAATGTTGGCCAAGAATAACCTATTTGGGGGTCCACCCAGTCATAATGCAGTCGCAGTATTCCCCTGCAATCATGGAGGGACTCCGATTGCTCAAAGCTTCACTTGAAACAGAAATATACCCACCACAGGAGAGAAGATGAGAAGGACTCACAGCAGGTAGGAGCAGACAATGATTTAAGTGACAAGAAGAAACAGGCGCATCTGAGGTGGCTCCTGTTCATCTTTGCTGAAATTTTTCCAAAGACTATGCTGCTTAGGATTGTGAAAGGGGAATCAAAGATTATCATGAGAAACAAAGTACTCTTCTTTACAAAAGCTTTCCAAAGGGATTAGGATATTTATGACATTTGGAGAATAGGTAAGCCCGTGTAAATTCCAGCACAGCATGGAGAAGCGATCAAGTTTACAGCCTGTGGTCTGTAGGTGGGGTAAGCATGCCAAATAGCTCGCCAAGAATGGCATTACCTGGAGAGCTCTTTGGGGGATTCTACAAGGGAAAGATGATTCCTCATCAACAATCACCTCTATTTGGGAGGATCTCTGCTTTAACCAGCTGTGCTACCTCAGGAAGCCTCCCCCAGAAAGATGTCTGGGTTCTTGATCTTGGTGTGACCAGCTAAACCCAGAAGCAACTGCTATTCCCGCCCCCTTTCCAGCCTCATCTCCAGCCCCGCAAGTTGGTGCCTACTCATTTGTACGGGCAAGACCTCCATAGGAGCAAGAAACAGAAGTACAACTCATACCACCTTAGGCCAGAGAAAAATGTATTGACTCAATGAAATAGAGTTGACTCAAGAGAAGAAGACTGTCAGTCAAATGAGAGAGTGCAAGCCCCAACTCCTACACCACAGTATGAGTGCAGGGTGAGTGTTTCTCAGAAGGACAAGACTGCTCTTCTGGGCATACAAAGATGTCTACTCCTACATTCAGTCACTTCCCACAGGTCATCTTGATGTATAGCAGTATCAATGCTTTGCATCAGGCCCAATGCCTACTTTGTAATAAATAAAGTTTTATTGCATACAGCCAAGCACATTCATTTCCGTATGATCTGTGGCTATTTTTGCCCTGCAATGGCAGAATTAAATAGTTGCTATAAAGACTGTGGTGCCAACAGAGCCTGCATCTACTATCTGACTCTTCGCAGAAAAAAATGTGCTCACTCCTGCTTTAAATAATTCTCTCAGAGATTATCTAGATTTAAAATCTGGCTTAAGTAAATCCAAAATGGTTACAGGTTTGACAAAACTTTCTAGTCCTGAAATGTTTTCTTTGAAAGAAAATTGGTTATGTATTTATTCCTGTACTTACCCTGAGACATTTATACCCCCTTTTCAAAGGCTAAAAACATGAGGCAATATATTTACATCTTTAAACTTGTATTGCATTATGTAAGTTTGATAATTTATGAACCCCAAATAACTAGGCTTGCCATCATCTTAAATGTTTAAGAGTCACATGTATTGTTGTTATGATTCCCTACTTCAACTGTTTTTTCCTCTTTAAATAACCAACTAATTTCAAATGATAAACAGATAAGAAAGATCTTTTCATATATTTAAATCTCTTTTAAAGTCCACAAAGTCTGGACAAGATTTGACGGAAACAAATGCCTTTATTCTTGCTGATTTAATTATTACTGATTAAAATAATCTTATTTTTCCCAGGCTTGACTCAGACACCCTGGGACTTGTCTACAACTCAAGATTTCAAAAAAGACTGGTGCTAAAGGCTCTGTAAAGGACTTCCTTTGAGCCTTCGCTTTCTCTCTGTAATTGCTAAAATTGCCTGGTAATCGAACTGGACTATTAGTTCATGAGAAGGCTCTTGTGGGTTTTCTAATGAGCTAGATAGGCCATGCCCCACTTCCTCTGACTTGTCCTCAGATTCTATGACTTAATGAGAAAACGGAGGGAGGTAAAAAATACAAAATAAAATTACAAAATAAAATAAATTAAATAGGAAGAACATTCTACTTTTTTTGCCTCTAAAAATTTTCTTGGGGCGTGCCTGGCTGGCTCAGTCAGTAGGGCATGCTATTCTTGATCTCAGAGTTGTAAGTTCAAGCCCCACATTGGGTGTAGAGATTATTTATAAAATAAAATCTTAAAAATTTTCTTAATGCTCTAGTTAGGTTTTTAATGATTTTTAAGCAATGGTAAAATTAAAGATAAATAAACTTCATTTTATTTCAAAAACAACCAATCAATGAACAAAACATTTGTTGACAGCCTGCATTATTCAAGCAAAGCCCTGTTTGGGCAGTGGTGGTTATAAGAATGTCTAAGACAATATCATCCCTCAACAAACTCCCAATCTAGGAGGAAGATGAACAGACAGATACACCTCAACTCACACTTTGAAAATAAGGGTTTTGATGGAGGAAAAAGAAAGTCCTATGGGAACATAGTATAGAGAACAATTAATTCCAACTAGGAAGGAGGCAAGGTGTCTAAAAAACGTTTCCCAGGGAACGTGCATTGGAATTCAATCTTAAAACATCTGATATGTGTGAAAGGATGAGGATGAAGGCTCAGGTTTACCATACTTCGAGGAGAGATAATATCATGAACAAACCAAAGAGATGTATGTACCTCTTTTAATCACTTACCATATTGCATTGAAATTACATGTTCATGGGTCTGCCTTTCCCACCAAATTTTAAGTTCCTAAGAAGAGACCACATCTTCATTACCTGCGCTACCAGAGCATCACAGGTAGATGCCCCTTGAATTCAGCAATGAATCCATCACGTGATCCAATCTGTGTCTTATTTAACTTATTTCAGTTGTAATTCAAGTTTTGCAAAATCAAGCTTTAAAAAACCTGTAAATTTTAATCCCTGCCTAAGTCTTACCAGTTTACCAGGACCCTATATTTATCCTCTCAGATCCTGTTTCCTAATCTACCAGTTGGGAATGGGGGTGGGGTACGTGGCCGGGGAAGAGTGATAACATATCACAGAGATCAAGATAAACTAGAAAGTACATATCAAGACAACATATAATCTAACTCTGTGTTGGACCCAAGAGATAATTAATTTGGCTTCATTTCTTTTCTCTAAAAATGAAGAGAAATAATTGTGATTTCCACATGCTCAGTACTAACATAAATATTTCTAAAACTGTATTCCAAGGACCCTTCCCCTGTGAGCTCTTCTAAAAGTATTCTAGAGTTGAATGCATTTGGGAAGGTTGGTACTATAGCCCTCTCCTGGCCAGTTACAGGGTACATCGGCATAGTAAAGTCTAAGTCCTACAGTAAACAAGTCTGTTTAGTTATTTATCCTCAACGTCCTTCAAACTTATTTGACCACAGATATCTTCCCCATGATACTAGCATCCCTCAAGACACTTTATGAACTCAGATCTAAAGAGGACATTCTTGGCTCACCACTGTCATTCTACCACCCACCTCACAAATATTCTTGCCCTTATACACATCTTACTGCATAAGCAGACATTGCAGGAAGGTACTTTTTTTATTGTTTGTTTGTTTGTTTTGTTTTTTGGCTCTGAATAGCTGTTGTACTAATTCATGTGTCCTGTTTTCTTAAGCATGACTTAAATAGTCCTCCTTCCATTAATAGTGAGCATTTTTCTTAATCAAAGCAAATTAAAGACCATTAAAGACTATTTTAAGGCTTATAGTTTTCTCTCTCTCTCTCTTTTTAAATCTGCACTATTTGGGTTTATGTATTTATTTTTAATGCAAAGATAAAGAAAAGTTTCAGGAAAATCTCCTTAGTGGCTCACACCACCCATGGCTATCCGGGCTCCTCATTTCTACCCCCTGCCACTATCCCTGAAACCAACCCAATACTGTTATCATTTGTCATTCAACCCCCGGCTAATGTGTCTGGGTGACGTTCAGTCCCTCTTTCATCAGTGTTTCACTTTTTACTTATTTTGCTTTCTTTTTTTTAAATTTTTTTTTTAATATTTTATTTTTATTTATTTGAGAGAGAGAGAATGAGAGACAGAGAGCATGAGAGGGAGGAGGGTCAGAGGGAGAAGCAGACTCCCTGCTGAGCAGGGAGCCCGATGCGGGACTCGATCCCGGGACTCCAGGATCATGACCTGAGCCGAAGGCAGTCTCTTAACCAACTGAGCCACCCAGGCGCCCCCTTATTTTGCTTTCTATTAGTCCCAGCCTGAGGATATTTTCATCTTGCAAAAAATATATGTAATAATGATGCCTCTCCTCTTGCGTCATGAAATTAGAGAACATAGAAATATCTCTTTCATAAGCTCAAAACTCTAGTTAAAAAAAAAAGCTAGAAAGCTTTTATAAAAAGTAGTAAAAGACAATAGTAGATTAGCACAAAATACACAAATATGCTTTTGAAAATTTGGAAAATGTTTTCACCTTCCCCTTTCCCTGCTAGTGTCCCACACCAGATTCTAAGTTCCTTAGCACTGAAATAACATCCAACTTATCTTTTTACCCCAGGGCATAGTGTTGTTGTCTTGCACATAGTAAGCTCCCAAATATTATTTAACTGAACTGAATTTATGTCTTTAAAGAGTTAATTTTTCCAGTAGAAGTTGTTTCCAAGAACACCTGGGTCTTTGAAGAGTAATGAATTCTAATTTCATATCAACTTTCTGAGTCTTTACATGAGCAGACTCTGAGTAAATCAATATGAAAAACAAAAAGCAAAAAAAAAAGTGGCCCAAAGTGTCCTGAAACTCAAACCATTCTTAATACTTAAACACCCAAGGAAAAATAAAATGTACTTTACATTTGTGTTAGAAATTCTCTCAGTTTGATGAATCACATCTTGATTATCCAGAATTTACAACTGAGTGTTATCTTGCTCTTCTCAGCTTCAGGACAAAGGGATGGAAAAGAGAGAAAGAAAGAGAAAAGAGATGGGGAGAGAGGGAAGGAAGGAGGGAGATAGGGAGGGAGGGAGGAATGACCAAACCAAGGAACAAAGGAACGAAGGAAGGAAAAGAGGATGCTGTTATTAAGGATGCTTGTTTATTTCAAACAACTTTGACAGATTGTTCAAGAGTGAGTCTAAATTAAGTTGAATTCCTATCAGTCTTCCTCAAGCTTCAGTATTATACTGTCAGCTTCAAAAGGGAAAATTTTGATGGTGAACTTACCTTTACCATCAATCCATTATCAATAAAATTCAACAGTGAATAACTCTTATTTAAGTCAAAAAAAGAATATCTGTGAATTTTTAAAATCTTTCACTTTTATTTGCTTCTGCATTTATTTCTATTGAACTTTTACAAGCTTGTCATACACAAGCAAGAAAGATCCACACCTGACATTTGCTCACAACCTGAATATTGCGAGTATGGGGCTAACTGCTTCTGCCCAGGCTCTTTACAGTTGAACTTCTGTCCTATGTGCCAAGGGAAGGCCCAAAACTCCCATTACTACTCTTTAACCAATTATGGTAAAGCCATCTTTTGCATGGTACTCCATGATATCATTTTGCCTCCACATAGCAAAAACATATAATTTATTTATGTAATAAGACCACTCCTATTATTTTCCTCACTACTCTGTAACAATGAGTACTCAATTCCCCTTTAAGGTACCCAATCAAAATCTCAATTCTTTATATAACCTAGGAACATTTCTGTCATTAAAACTGTCAAAAGGAATTCATCTCAATGGCTATGTTGAGACAAATGTGTTTTGACATTAAACTGGACAAAGAGCATTAAGAATTAAATACTAACTCAGCATCAATACAATAGGAACACAAATAGAGCCCCGAATCTATACAACAACCTTCAGGTGATCTGGCCCACAATACATTTACATTGTTTAATTCAGTGAAATGAAAAACACAAAATAAGAAAAAGTTCTCATAGAACTTGCACACACTGAAGAAAAGTCAGCATATTTCAATATGAAAAAAAAAATGCTGTTATAGAGCTATTATCTTGAACATTAAATTTATTTTTAGAATAATGATCCTTAGATATTTTAGGACATTTCCATTATCAAAGAAACTCTTGATTAAACTGGCTTTATTTTCTAAGTTATAAATGGTAGAAATTTTTTTTTTTTGGTTTTTGGTTTATTTTTTTAAGTTTTTATAAAATATTTTTTTTAATTAGAGGTGTTTCTCCCCCTTAAAATATTGTTTAATTTGAAATTTTAGTTTATCAATACTCTCCATTTGCCAAGAGTTTTGTTTTGTTTTTTCCCCTATTGGGTTTCACTTGCCAAGACTTGTAATTCAGTTTCTAAGTAGTAAAATCATCCATCCAAGACCTGATAACAAGGGAATTCATTGTTAACACTTGGAACATTTCTATAATTATTTTGTACTTCTCTTAACAGTATTTTTATCAGTTTGTAACTAATAGGGTTTCTTTCTTTCTTTCTTTCTTTCTTTCTTTCTTTCTTTCTTTCTTTCTTTCTTTCTTTCTTTTTCTTTCTTTCTTCTTTCTTGCTTTCTTTCTTCTTTTTCTTTCTTTCTTTTCTTTCTCTCTCCCTGTGTGTGCGTGTGTGACTAAAAATTTTCCTCTAAAAGTCATGTTCCCTGACTTTATATTGCTGACCATTTCCTTTTTTTTCCAAGTTGGGTTTTTCACTTGGCGGTATAATCATCCTTTCAGGATACTATCACTTTATCTAAACATGCCATCGTTTAAAATGTCTATGTCCATAAAGGATTGAAAGTAGAACAAAATATCAATGTGCAGGAAAAGAACTAGGTGAGTATTTGGAATCTGGTTTTTCTTTGCAGAAAAAGCAAGTTTGTTTTCCAGAACACCACCCAGATAGTATCAAATCACATTAACTAACCATATGGACCCATTACAGAAAACCAATTTCAGAGTCACTGGGTTTTCTGACTTTGAACAAGATAATGTCATTTCTATTGACACGATTTGCTGAAATTCAAATTTAATGCAGCCTGAACTATGGTCATTACCCATACCTACCTAGAGTTATCTCACATTATGAGATCCTGCATAATTTCTGTTTTTCTCTGATATAACCAACTTTCCTTTCTGGGATGTTAATTTATATGAAATGGTACATTTAGAAATAAATATGAAAGTATCCTTGAGGCATGAAAAATTTGCTCCTCTTGAAGAGTTTCTGGTTTGGTAGTGCTTGGTTGGTTTGTTTTCTTTTTATTCCCAGAGTTAACACAAATCAGCAGTTTGTAATGCCCTAATTGCAACCAAGACCAAAAAGTCAACGTCAATAATACCAATAAAACAACTTGAAGAAAATCATTAAGTACTAGGCTAGCTATTAATGGTGATGATAATCATAATAATGATACATTATACCTCTACAATGCCTTTCCTCTGAGTATCTCAGAGGACTTTATTGATAAATACTTTGACTTTACCCAAATAAATCTGCTTTTTCATTTATATGCACTTCAGTAAAGTTGCTTCAAATATCAGCATTAATCAAAAACACAGAATCCCTCAATTTTAACATTTCAACCATTTATATACTTGGCTTAAAGAATACCTGTGCACTTTTTGATGTTCTAGAAACAGCTTGCTTCCTGAGAATTGATTACAGGTGTTATCACAGTTAAACATCTATTATTGTAAGAGGTACCAGAATAAATATAGATATTTACATCTCTTTCTAGGTGGAGTATAGAAATTCTAATGACCTAGAATAGCAAATCTTTAAGAAATTTGTTCTGATCTCAATAAAAATTAGGCATTTTGTTCTTCCAACTTGAATATTTGAATAGCAGAACTCTTTGTATTTCTTAAAATACATACACACACACACACACACACACACAAACTCCTTGGGTTTAATGGTGGTCTGACATATTGCAAGATACCCCAGATGTGAGAGTACTCTAGGAGTAATATTTCTTCCTTTATGCTGTGTGGACCTTTCCAGGGTTGGTGGTGTGGTGTACCCTGATAGAAAAGGGCAGCCTTGCCCAAGGGATATATTTTGCTCTGTGGTGAAGGCATAAGTTAGCTAATGGTCTTCTGATAGAATACATACTCAGGCTCCCCAGGTTCACCCATGAGCAATCCAAAACATTTGCCTTGGTCATCTAGCCAATGTTACATAAAAAAGAATAAACCCCATTACCCAGTAGGATTACTGAAAGGACTAAAAGAGTTAAAGATTGAGTGTGTTCCTAATGTGATGCCAGGCATTCATGACTGCTTATGAACCTAGGGAACAATCCCACTGAAAATTAAATTAAAACCAAACAAAGCAAAACAAAACAGAAAACAGACTGAAATATAAACAGAAAATTCAATTGCAGTCTTAAGGCCAGGTCTTTTAACCTGGGGTCCAAGAATGGCCACCTCTCTAGACAGGTTGCAGGTGATTTATAAGCACAACTGGAGACAAAGATGTACATGGGAATTTTTCTAGCGTCTGTCCCTCTCATCAGAGACTCCGAAGAGTCCCTGACCCAACAGAGGTCAGAAACCACTGCCTTGCAGTGATAATAGTGTTTGCCAATAGCAGTGACAGCATGACAGGAGAATCCTCTGCCTCCTTTCCTACCCACCATGCCCTCACAAATGCACTAAAGGAAAAAAAAAGTTTTGCAAATGACAATATTTGATAATTTAGTGTCCGGTGCCGATAATTTCCTGACGATTTTGTTTGTAAAGGAAGGTGTGCAGCCTATGAACCCTGTACCACCGCTCTTCCATTATCTGGACACACTGTTCTCTTTCTCTTTTTCTTCCTCCTTATCCTTCTTATCCGTAAATTCCCTTTCACTAATTTCTGGATAAATAGAAGTTAAAATGTTGATGTGTAACTGGATGGAGACACACAGTGTTTGTGTAGCCCAGTCACTGGAGCAGCTTAGAGTTTTAAAGTCCTTACTGTGAGTTAGGGTATGATTCATTCCCGTTTTGTAGATCAGAAAATGGGGCTCTGAGTGGTTAAATGACTTTTCCAATTTTAGTCAGCTAATGCAGGGTAGAGCGAGGGCCCAAGCCTAGGAGACCCAGACTCAAAATCCTATATTCCATCTACTGAGACTGCTATTCCCAAAGGAACTCAGCTTGGCCCTCTTTTCCCACAAAACTCCATGAAAAAAAAGCATTCCAAAATCAAATGTATCTCAACTAATATGGCTCTGTATTGGAAAATATAGAAGATCTCAAAGACAACAGCAACAACAAAACAACTGCTTAACTTTCTTACCCCAGACATGACCGGAAGACCCAGTATATGCTGAATGATGCTGAATTACATCAAGCTGTGTCTTTGAAAGTAACCCTCAGGATGGAGAGTGGGGCAGGAAGTAACTTTTTATTCCATTTTCCCTAACAACTTTCCCAAAACATGTATTTTGAATGAAGCAACCATCAAAAGGAGGAGTTTTCTCTTGTCTACCTGCTTTAGTTTATCAATTTTCAGGCAACTTTGCCCCGGATCTAAAGCTCCTCCCTTGGTGTTAATCTTCTCCCTACTGATGGTCTCCCCAAGGCTATTTTTCTACTACAACCAAGCACGCAATATTTTTGCCAGATCAATCTTTCTAAAATACAGGCCAGGTGACATTAGTCCCCTGCTCAAAAACGCTTTACTGATGGTGACCTACTACATAATAGTATCGAAGGCTTCTATAATCTGGACTCAAGTTACCTTTTTAATGTTGTCTTTCTATCCTGCTACATTGAAGATAATAAATATGTGGCACATTTATCACCATGTACCCTCCCCAGGCACATGTATTCATTCAACGACTAGTTGTTGAATCCCTACTGTGTGCATGGAATCTCTTCAGCTCCAGGAATATCATAAGCATGTGGTTCCTGACCTCATAGAGCTCATGACTAAGTGGAGAATACAGGCAATAAACAAGAAACTACATGAACTGTGATAAGCATTCTAAAGAAACAAAATTGCTGCTGAATACAGAAATGAGGATGGGGCTTGTGGAAGTCGGGAAATGATCTAGTTAAATAAGCTAGTTGGAGAAGACATAGCTGAAGATGCGGCATGCGAATAAGAAGAAGTCATCCCTGCAAAAGAGCATTCCAGATTGAGGGACCAGCATGTGTGAAGAGCCTGAGGTGGGAAAGAGCTTGCAGAACTGGAAAGAAGTCTGTCTGAATGGAGACCAAGGGACCAGGACTGTAGCCTCCAAAGAGGCAAAGTCTATATCATGGAGGTCCTTAGACCCATGGAGAGAATTAGTTGTTTTACCCAGTGTAATAAGAAACCAACAAATTGTTTTAAGCAAAGAAGTGCCACAATCTGATTAATATTTTTTTTTTAAATCAAGGAGACATTGATAACAGGATAAGCCTCTGCCTTCAAAGGGAACTTAAAATATAAAAGTAATCATGCTGAAAAGCAAAAGTACTTAAATATAGGGGGGAAAAAAGGAGAGGCTGTTGTACAAATATGTGTTTACTTCAGATTTTTTGCTAACAAAAAATAAGACTAGAAAATTTTAGAAGATTCATTTTACAGTTGGAACAACTTAAAGTCTAACCAGCCTGTAAGTAGGATCTGGCATATTCTGTATGAAAACAAGGTGAAAGTTAGAGCTTTTAGTCACAACTTCAACTCTTTGGGCCCACAGCCATTGCAGGAGTCTGGGGGTAGGGGCAGAAATAGAGTGTAAATACATTATACAGAATACATTACACACTAAGCTTAGCCTGAATTTCAGAGCATGAAAATACATGGTATTCCTAAGTATACTCCATATCTAAAATTAGCTAACATCTAAGGAAATCTAACATCTAAGAAAAGTCAGCAGAACCCCTGAAATATCAAAAAGAGAAAGCACACAGCATTCCCACCAATTTTGAGTAAGATCTGCCAGAGCTGGGATCAAGTCCTTTGTATGTTTACAGCCTGTCTCACATTAGAGACTTATTTTTTCATTTTCAAATCCGATGTAATATTTCTTTTTGTTTGTTTGTTTTTGACAAAAATGGGAGTAAACCCTAGACAAAAAGCATGGAAATAGATTTTAAACCAATGTGTTACAGAAGCAAGCTAAACCCTAGGCAGGAGGCAGCATGGCCACCTGAAGAGTCAGGCCCTGTTACCAGACCACGGAGACCCTCTGAGGTTAGAGTCGACTTGCTTCCAATTGGGCCTGAATTATCGTATCACTGAAGACGCCGCATGAGGTGCCTAACCCATCTCCGAGACGGCTGTGTGGGCCAATGTCACCCTCACTGGCCTTGCTGCCCGGATTCTACACGCTTTTTACTGTTTACCCTCTAGTTCCTGCTACTTTAAATCAATAACCTCTTTTTTGTTACTGAAGCTTCCCTTAAAAACAGAGGAGCCAGATTCGAAAGAGAAAATGTGCTTTTTCTGCATCTCGACAGGCTCTTGCTCCCCCTATAGAGCATCCATCCGGGAGGCGGCCATTCATGAATGATAGGATGTATGGAACTGAAAAGCAAATCTTCTGACAGCACCTCACAGGTGTTTCAAAACCCACAAATCCAGAGCCCCTCATTTGTTGACTCTCCCCTGGCCAGTTCCAACTCTGCCTCATGTCTCTGCCACAGAGCGCCCAGCCTGGTCCCTGAGGGAGTCACGTGCAATACACGGATGAAGCTGTGTTTCTGGGGCTTTCTTTGTGATGCTAACAGAGGATGTCACCCCGGCTTAACTTCTTTAACCTCTCTTTTATCAAATTCTCAAGTAACTATAGCAATTCCAAACTGCAGCTAATTGAGTTTGAAGATACTACAAATAAGCTCCTACAGCCATTGCAGTATTGAAAGAAATGATATCCTACCAGGTACGGTGGGCTCTTTGGAGAGGCCTTATGAGGCTTGATTAACAGTCTGGAGTCCATGTTGGTGCGATACAGCTCTTGGTGTAAAATATCACCCACCCAACACAGTTTGCTGGGAATCATGCTCAATGACTACTTGAGGCAGAAGTCATTAAAGTGACACTCTGAGGAAATCCATCTAAAATTTGATTCCAGGAACGCCTGGGTGACTCAGTCATTAAGCATCTGCCTTTGGCTCAGGTCATGATCCCAGGGTCCTGGGATCGAGCCCCGCATCGGGCTCCCTGCTCAGCGGGGAGCCTGCTTCTCCCTCTCCCTCTGCCGCTCCCCCTGCTTGTGCTCTCTCTCTCTCTCCCTCTCTCTCTCTGGCGAATAAATAAATAAAATCTTTAAAAAAAAATAAAATTTGATTCCACATTTTTATAATACGGTAAAGAATTTTCTCTAGCTTTTAAATAGCTACATTCCTTTCAATTCTGACCCCTTTGCCTGATACACCAAGTGGCTCAGCGCGGGCCAGGGAGCTTGAGGCGGCCACTGCCATACCCACTGCTGAGGAGTGATCCATCAGACGAGACGCATCCTTCCCCCAGCAACCCCAGCAACGCCGCAGCTGCTCAGAGGTAGAGAAACCACAAAACACCCTCAGAGGCTTGTCGTCCTTAGGAAACCACAGAAAGATGGGGAAAACAAACAAAATCATGGAAATGCAACGTTATCAAGAGCTAATGGGATTAGAAAACCAGATACCTTAAGTAATCAAAATAAATTAATTGATTTTTAAAAATGTCCTTTGTTGAAAATTGTTCAGCCTGTGTTTTAAGAATATAATAATTTATTTCTTTTGTAATGATTCTTGGCAAAATATAAGACTTTATATTTCCAAAGTTCTTTATCTGGAACCAGGCCACTGAGGCTGAATCCTGGCTCTGTCACTTTTTAGTTGTTAAATTTAGGCAACAAAATTCACTGTATCTGAGTTTCTTCTGTCAACCGGAGGCGGAGGGGGACAATTTTAAGAATCTCACAGAACTGGTGGGAGGGTTAAATAAGTTAATGTACATAGAAAGCTAGAACACTATGTGGCCCACCATAGGAAGAGCCAAATAATTTTCAGTTGCTATTACTATTTCTCTTGCTGTTATTTGTCGCCATCATCATCATCTTCATCTTCATCATCTGTGTCTTCTTGGTGAATTTCCATAGCAAAACAGTAAGGAGCTGTGGGTAATGTGTTCTATTATATAAATAAGAGAAACTAAGTCCCTTAACAGAATGAATGAATGAATGTTTAAGTATTTACATATTTTTAAAAAATAAGATTTTCCAACTAATTACAGCAGAGTCATGACTAGAATTCTGAGCTCTTTCCACTGACAACATCAGAACTTGCTGCAGAGAGTGGATGCCAACATCACTTCTGTGTTGCATTCGTTATATATACCCTTGTGGCATTTTCTTAAGTCATTGGTTGCAAATTCCACATCCCCTTCGAAGCGTCTATTTTCTCCTCACTTTCTCTTGCAGGCACAGGATAAAGTCACAGCCTGTAATTTCTCCTTACCCCTAGATACTACTCCAGAGTTCATTTATTCATACTCACCTATTTTAAATTACAAAGCAGTTGATACACAGATAAATTTCTCCCTATTTTCTGGGGACAAATTCTTCTTCCTCTTCTTCTTCTTTTCCTCCTCCTTCTTCTTTGTCCTCCTCCTCTTCTTCCTCCTCTTCCTCTGTCTCTCTTCCTCCTTCCCTCTAACTTTCTCTAGATTTCTGTTCCATCAATTATTCCCCTTTTCTAAAGTACTTTCAGATTGTTTCCTTTCTTTTCTCTAAACAAGAAAAGGTCTTCCCTTTCATGTCAAATCTTTACTTTCCATTCTGACTTTTCATTAAGGGTCCACAATCTCTCTCCACTCACTCCCACATCCTATAATCTAGCACATATGTTTGCCAAGCTTATTGGGATTTCTTGCTTCAAAGTCACCAGGAAACCACTTATTATTGTATCTGGTACCCTTTTTTCAACCCCTAAGTCCCTTCATCTCTTGAGCAGTGACACCAGAGGCCCCATCTCTTGCTGCACACTCTCCCTTGGAGCTCACTACATCTATGCCATCTTCATTCTTCTCGCAACTATTCCTCAAGCTTCTCTGTCTCCACTAATAGTTGTCTTTGTTTTCTCACCTGATTTTTTTTTTTTTTTAAAGATTTTATTTATTTATTTGAGAGAGAGACAGACAGAGATAGTGAGAAGAGAGCATGAGCAGGGAGGAGAGAGAGAAGCAGGCTCCCACTGAGCTGGGAGCCCGATGTGGGACTTGATCCCAGGACCCTGGGATCATGACCTGAGCTGAAGGCAGATGCTTAACCGACTGAGCCACCCAGGTGTCCCTGATTTTTTTTTCAATTAAAAAAAAAAACATGTTAGAAAGATTTGTCTTCAAGCCCTATTCACTCTCCTCCTTTACTTATCTGTGTTATGGATCTATAGTTTAAACTCTGTCTTCTCACTAAAACTTGTTCACTCCTAATGATTTCCCTATTTCTTGTCCTGATCCTGGGTAACTCTCAAGAGATTGGAAGTAAAAATGGCCTGGGATTAAACCTGAGCTCTGCCATTTACTCTGTCATTCAGGAGAAGATCTTAACTTCTCAGAACTTCAGCACACCATCCATAAAATGAGGCTTGGGATGAGGAAATTAAAAGTACATACAGTGCCATGCTGTAAAGGGGATCATGAGAAGTTACCCCCTGCCCACTCCTGACTTCCACCCCACCACACACACACATCCCTTCCCTGAGGATTCCAGCACTGAAATCAGCACCAGACTGGAGTCCCTCCCCCAACCCCGTCTCTCATACCTAGCCTATCAAGTCCACCTGCTTTAGTGCCTCCTTCCTATGGGTTTTCTTTCCACCTCCAGAGCACAAATCTCATTGCTCACTGCTGGCTTGTCACCACAGCCTTCTCCCCAGTTCCACCATCTCCAATTTCTCCCAGCCTTCAATCCACCCTGGACAATGGCACCCAATTAATATTCCAACCCACAGCTCAAAACAATTACTTTCCCAAGGCAACCCAGCTAATAAGTAAGACACAGATTTGAGTCCAGACAGTCTATTCCTGAGTCTATACTCATAGCTACAAGCCTGTACTGTATCCATATCAATGTTTGGTCCTAAAATTCAACATCCTTCAGGATCTGACCCCCACGACCTTTCCAAGCTTTCCTTCCACACCTAAACATCAGTGTTTGATTTACTTGCACTTCCTAACATAAGCTTTCTTTATCCTTTAGGGTTCATTCAGCTATGAGTCACAAAATACTAACTCAAGTCTTTAAACAGTTAGGGGATTTATTATCTCATGGAACAAGCCCAGAGGTAGAATATTTCCAGAAGCATTTAATATCCCAGCTTAATAGTAAATCTAAGACCCAGATTCCCTCCATCTTCCTTCCACTTTGCTACATCCATCATGATCTCATATGAGCTCCCTTTGTGGTTGCAATATGGTACCCCAGTTCTAGAAAGCACATATAGATACAACAATATCCAATGAAATAAAGGACAGTAGCTCCACAGGGCACCATAGTTTGAGTGAAGAATCTTTCCCCAAACCCTACCTTTCCCACCAGACCTTCCTTGACATCTCATTGGCCAGAGCTTTCACACTATCACCGAACAATCTGTAAACAAAGCACCATGAAGGCAGACAGATTTGGCAGCTTCCAACATTTCTGAGATATGTCCACAGTGAAAACTACATTGTGCACCCCAACTCACTACATGCATTAATACATTTCACAATGCATATATAAAATGCAAATGGAAGGTTTATAAAATAAAATTCATCCTTACTGTGTGACACATTCAGATAGTTTGTCTTCTATTTTATTCTCTATATTACTCTATTCCACTAATCAAAAAAAAAAAAAAAAACCCCACTAAATTGATTTTGTAACTCCCTAACAGACTGCTACCTGCACTTTGAAAAGCACTGGCTTGTACTAATGAGAATTTACTCAAGTATTGTTGGAGAGAGGTGAACTCAAGAATATTATCAGGTCAGTACGGTGAAAGGGGAAATGACTGTTTTAAAGACGGCTAATACTTTCTCATTTTTGTGTGTCATAGATTATACATTAATCATTCATCCATGTATACGACACCCCTCACTCGACACTCATTTGCTAAAATTGGGATGTTTCAAACTTGGGATATTTCAACTTGCTGCTGGAAAGGCTGGAGTTTTTATTTATAGTTAAAAAAAAAAAAAACCTGACATTCCTCAGTAGTTTGTAAGTCACAAAAAAATAAATCAAGTTTTTTCTTTTTTAATTTCAAGATCTAGTAGTTTCTTTTGATGATACAAGTAGGGTAAAAGGTCATGGGAGTTCAATTAATTTACTTTAAAATGCTCCTTTTAAATGATGTCCAAAGAATAAATCACCAAAGATTAATCAGGAAAAACTGAGTCTCTCCCTCATGTTTGGAATGCCTCAGGATCTGAGAACAGCTGGCCCCATCTCTGTTCTTTCTTCTCCTGATTCATCTTGTTCGTGATCCCAGGGAGAGGTCACCCTGGGGCCCTAAATAATATGAGCCTGCACACAGAGACTGCCACTTTCTTCCTGTCACTACCCTACCCTTAAGAACCTTGCTGAGCTCAGCAAAGGCTTTCAAGAAACTGGGCTTTGTACCCAGTCCTGCTTTTCAGCCCCTGAGCCTGGCTCTTCACACACCTATGATCATTTATGTTTTTACAGTAGTGCATTGGTGCATCCAATGTGCCTGAGCATCTGATAGGTACGAAGCATGGTGCGATGCTGCAAGGAAGCCCACATGAATAAGCCATAGTGCCTATTCTTAAGTGACTTGGAATCTAACGCAGCATATAATCCTGCAAACAGCTATTTAAACAAATTTAATAGAGGAGGTTTCCAAGAAGGGATACTGACCAATATTTGGTTTGTACCCACTAAGTGCCAGATATTGAGTGCTAGATCATTTATGTGAATGACCCCCATCAAAAAGCCATCACTTTCTTGCAGTATCATCATCTCCCTTTTGAAGATGAGGAAACTGAGGCCAGAGAGCCCCCATAGCTTTTCCAGTGGGACATAGTTAGTGAGCAGTAGAGCCCAAGAGCAGAAGGAGATCCTTTAGACTCTAAAGTTTATTGTTTTCTCTGTCATTTCTTCTGAGTCCACAGGCAAAAGAAAATTTTACCCAGTTGAAAGGAAGACGTATTTGAAATATGCCTTTGAAAAAGAAGGGTGTGTTTCCCAATGATAGGGGACAGAGCGGGGAGCTGGGTATAGACGGCAGCCTTTCGATGAGTTGTTCAGGCTGACAAGGGTAGGCCAGGTTCAGGGGACACTAAACAGTATGGTTTGGTTGCCATGTGAGGGGTGCTTAGGGGAACAAAAGAAAGCAAATCTAGAAAAGGTGCTAAATTCTAATTCCTCCAGTTTTTATAATTCCGTAGAGATTTCCAAAGGAGAAAGGCCATTCTACAGCTTGCCTATTAAATTGTAAGTTGGGGGGTGGGGGGCTGGGGGCATGCTGGAAGGGCATGAGCAGAGGCGACCCTCTCAGAGCAGGAACCAGATGTTCTGGTCCTTCATGACCCTCACAGTGAAGCTCCATGCTTTGGAGCTAGGAGTTCTGCAGTTTACCCCAAATGAATGAATGACAGACAAACAAAGGAGGGTTTCCTGCTCTCTCTTGCCACGTTGCTTAAGACATGGGTCAGGGTGAATTGTTGGACTGTGGGTAGAGGGACGGGGACTGACAGAGCAGAGCTCAGGACAAGCTTGACTTTTCCCTCTGTACCAGCCTCCAGATGAGTGAACTAAACAGCATGGCCATTCATTGGTTCAAATACCATCACTTCTCCAGTTATGCAGAAATGATGTGCTGGAGGGCAGAAAGTATTCAAGAGAGAACAGACAAAAGGTAGAAGAGACAAATGTCCTAAAGGATTTGCAGCAGGATCTCCATAGCCAGTTACCCCATGGTTCATACTACCAGACCTCCAAGCCACATTTTTTTACATACCAGCTGAAGGAAGAAAGCGACCTAAAATTCTAACTGCAGGTTATTTACTGCCGTGTGGGTTAGGCGACAGGGAGGTGACATGGAGTGGCAACTTAGCAGCACATTCTGGGTGCAGTTTTGTGCAAAAGCTCAGCTTTAAAGGCTTTGCAGGTTATTAACGTATAAACTCCAAGCAGGAAGAGGCTAAAATATGTAGCAGAACTGTTTTGCAAGATTGGTTTGCTTGGCCTTACAGCCAGATAAAAATGGCCCCGCTTGAAGCAACAGTCACAGCCTGAGCAAGTGAAGCCGAAGCTGTGGGGGTGGGGAGGCGAGAAAAGACACCAAGGGGAGACAAGAGATGGAGAGAAAGTCAAATTTAGAGACACACCTGCTTCTGATACGACGAAGACTTTGAGTTCTTAATAAATGCTCAGGAGTTACAGTCACACTAAACAGGAAGTTGTTGGTGACAGTTCTTTTTAATGTTGGATGATACCGTCCATTGGCTCTTCAATGCCAATCACAATACAGTAGGAAGGCGTGCTGGCCACACTTAAAGTAGCAGAGGTTAGGTGGAAAATACGAGTGTCATCCAATAATTAGAAAAACTCAGATGTTGGATACGGTGGCTTTGGATGAGTGTCACAAGGTCTGTGACTCTGATATCACGAATAGGACAACTCTCCAGATGCACATATTGAGTATTCGGGGTTTAATTCTGCAGCGGTGTCCTTTTAAGACACCGTTAAATCTGGAAGAGAATCATAAGAGCCAGTAGATGACCCTTCTGTTGAGTTACCATGTCGTCACAACTATCACATGCTGAGCTACAGGGAAGTAAAATATCAATTTCAACCTGCAGTAAGGAAAAACATTCATTTTGTAAAAGCCAGATAGAGTCTTCCGTGGATTTTAAGGTGAATGTATATTACTTTGTTTATTAAGATACAATGTGTATTAACTGCCACATATGTTCATAAAACATGAGATATTTTCATCAGCATCAAAAAAATGAAATAAATATTAAAAAGTGTTTTGAAACTAAACAATCCAGTGTCAGAGGCTAAGTGCACCAATATGGTCAATAAATAGTTATTCCCTGTCTAGACTCTCATTTTCTCATATAATCTTAAAAAAGATTTTGATCTTTAAGCTGCAGACCTACACTAAACTCTGGGGAACACAACGTAACAGACAGCCTCCTCCGACCTCTGTCTCTCTCTCCCTTTCTCTACTTGGCTTCATAACTACAGCACAAATGCATTCCCAGGCACAAGAAAACTAAACACAATGAGAAGGCTGATTTCTTGAAAAATCTAAATTCTAAAATTAAGAATTTGATATGCTTCCAAATTATGTCCATACAAAAATGTTTTTATTTTGTTTTGTTTTGTTTTGTTTCTAGATAGGAAAATTTCGGGATATTTATTAAATATTGGATGAAACTCATTGTTCTTCATTTGTGAATCCAGGAATGCTAGATTGAGGCATTTGGTGAGACTCTTTCTGCCATCATTAACCTGATTTGCCAAATCTTCACTAGTCTGTCCTAGGCTATATTTAAGTGAAGAAATCCTGTAGCTGTGATGGGATGATCTTTTGACTTTGGTAAAAATAAAATGAGATGAAATTTTTCCCTTGTAGAATGAGTTCCCTTGATGCCTAGTTGCAATGCCTTGCTTCTGGACTGCGGTTTCCAGGTAATTACTCTTAACAGAAGGATGGTAAAGGTAGAAACAGAGGACACTATTGGAAGGCTTTGTAATGTCTGAACTTGGAAAAGGATACTATTCTGGATGAATTGGTGGATCTGCCTTACTTCACAGGTGAGGAAACTCCAGCCCCAAACACTTAAGATCTTGATTTTGCCCACAGGCATTATCAGTAGCAAATCCAGGAAATCCAGTTAAGAGGGCACATGTGGTGATGAGCATGGGGTGTTATACGCAACTAATGAATCGTTGAACACTACATCAAAAACTAATGATGTACTATATGCTGGCTAATTGAACATAATAATAATAATAAAATTATCCAGTATCACATAAAAAAAAAGAAAGAGAACCCAACTCTTCTTCACAATTCAAGGTTCTGTCACTTATGTCCCTATGAGGCAGAAAAACAAAGTAAATTTGTCATTGTAAAATAATGGAACTCTCACCTGAAAAAGGTAAAGAAATTTGCAATAGATACACTTCATTGTGTCAGGCATCAGGCACCATGCTTGCGGGGAGCGTCTCTGATTATCTCGAAGCCCCTTCCCCACCCATCCCTACCTCTGCCCTCAGGTGCTGTTCTTTCTCCCCTCTGCAGTGGTGTTTCTCAGTTCTTTACACACTCACACATGGTTTTGTAGTCGTATGTTTGTAAGCCTATTTTCTCCACTAGATGTTAAATTCATCAAGAACATAATAGTTTAAAAAATAAATTTGTTAAATGAATAATGAATAAAGAATATATCTATTTCTATTTTAAAACAACAAGGATAATAATGAAGTCTAAGTATTACGCTATAACATATGTTAAATGCTTCACATAGGGCATCTAACCTTGTCAAGTTACATATTAGTAGCTCAATGACATCTATTGAATACCTACTCACTCTTCTCCTGGAGCTGTCAAAAAGTGTTATAATCTTTCCACATGCTAATGGTTTCACTTTTAGCATTCATTGATTAAGAAGAGATAAATGGATGGATGGATTTTCAGATGCCCGATTTCACAACTCTACAATCTCCCAAGGGACCCTAGCCCACACACTGAAAATCTCATGAAGTTTAGATTGTTCCAATACCTAGAATGGGACTTTGATCCATCATGAAAGTCATTACAATGGAGCAAAGCACCCACAACATGAGTAAAGTGCAAAGGTCTGAGAGCAAGAGAGAAAGAGACGGAAGAGGAAGAAAATAAAAACAAAAATGAACAGCAGGTCTCCATTGCCTCCTACTTTAAAATATCCCCACTAATTCATAGGTTATTGCCAGCATGTAGCAATTTCACTGCCTTCAACCCCTTTGTCACAAACAGACCCCATGTTCTTAGGCTCCCTAAGAGAGAACACATAAACACTCACTCATGCACACACACACACGCACAGTCATACATATTCATATGCATGTGCATGCACATACACATCCCATAGTAGCTCAAGAAGGCTATCTAAAAGAAAAATAGACAGTCTCTGATTACATTTCTTATGAACCTGGAGAATTCCAAGTAGATTTCTTGCATTTCTTTATTTTTTTTAACCAATTTTATTAACTAAGACTGTTCTAGTTTCAAGTGATGGAAATCTAACCTGAATGGTTTAAACAAACAAAAAAGTAAACAAAGGCAGATGTAAAGAATTTATTGGCTTACTGAAAAGTTCAAGGGCAGAAAAGCTTCATGCAAGGCTGGATCCAGGAACTAAAAAAAAGAAAAAGTCATCAAGACTCAGTTTTTCTCTACCTCTGGTTTTCTCCGGAGTGGGAATTACTGTCAACAAGGCTCTCTCCTCATGATGTAAAGAAGGTGAGCTAAAGTTCGAGATAACTACAGCAGAAAATGAGGTTCTTTTTCCCAGTGGTTCCCACACAATCCCATGACTGGCAACAGGTTTATGTGTTCTAAGACTGATCCAATCAATGTGGCCAAGTGGATAAGAGGTGTTGATTGGACAGGTATGGTTTACATGTGGGATGACCAGCCATTCTGTTTTGCTTGAGACTAAGTACTGTGTCCCAGAAAATCCTTGGGCAAATCCAGATGGTTGGTCTCCATCCTTTTCATGGAGCACTAAGGATGGGATTATTTCTGAACTACGGGCATTGAGAGTGTGCATAATAGCAGGGTTGAGTGTTAAGCAGGGGAAACTTTCCCTATGCCTACATATGAACTCTAGAGCCATGCTGAACAATACAGCACCTACATGTACCCACTGATCACTTGAAATGTGGTAGTCTACATTGTAGTGGAAAGTAGGTCTGAACTTAGATGCCCATTAAGTATAAAATGCACACTGGATTTTAAAAACAGTATGAGAGAAAGAATGCAAGGTATCTTATTAGTAATTTTGTTCATTAATAATATTAATTTACGGGACGCCTGGGTGGCTCAGTCGGTTACGCAGCTGCTTTCTGCCCAGGTCATGATCCCAGGGTCCTGGGATCGAGTTCCACGTCGGGCTCCTTGCTCAGCAGGGAACCTGCTTCTCCCTCTCTCTCCCTCTGCTTGTGCTCTCTCTGTCAAATAAATAAAAGAAAATCTTTAAAAAAAAATAATATTAATTTACTTGTTGAAATGGCAATGCTCTAGATATGTTGAGTTAAATATTTTTTTTTTTTTTACTTTTTTAATGTGGCTATCAGAAAATTTAAAATTACGCATGTGGCTCACATTGTATTTCTGTTGCCTGGCACTGCTATAAGTTTTTTAACAAGGTAATAATATATTAATGTCCCATATAAATGGTGACATACCTAAAAAGATGCTTTGAATGTATGGCATCTTTTTTTTTTTAAGATTGATTCATTTATTTGAGAGAGAGAGAGAGCGTGCACAAATGGGGGGGGGGCTGAGGGAGAGGGAGAAAGAGAATCTCAAGCAGACTCCCCACTGAGCACAGAGCCCAACACGGGGCTCGATCCCAGGACCCTGAGATCATGACCTGAAGATGAAATCAAGAGTCGGCCACCTAACCAACTGAGCCACCCGGGTGCCCCTGAATGTATGGCATCTTAAACAACAAATAATAAATTAGAGAACATCAGGCCCACAAACAATAGAAGAAAAAAATACCGAAGTCAAGACCAAATTTATTCATTCACCCCCTCCTGTCCTCATCTGTTCCGGGATCAGCCTTAAGTCCAGGGACTTCAGACCCAAATAAGAAAAGAGGTCTGTCCTGCAAGAGCCCAGAGACCAGAATAGAAGAGACTGGGGAAAAAAGAATTGTAATACAAAATAACGTCAGTAATACGATAAACTCCAGTGTCCATAGTCTGTATTGATTTAATTAATTCTATCATCCAAGTAAGTTTTGTGTATTCAATCCATACTCTACATTTTCTCCTTTTATTGCATGCCAAGTTCCTTGAGACTAGGAACAGTACACTAATAAGTTGCATACAACCAATTTCTTTGGTTTCAGGGCTCCCTTTTTACTTCATGATCAAATGTTTCTTCTTCTCTTAGTTACTCTTACCAGAAGCAGGTTAGCCCCGTGGAAGTTAATGGGCCTAGGTTCCAAATTGCCAATGTTCTTCACCAACTCCCTTACCACTGAAAGTGGTTAACCACTCTGTGCCTCATTTTCCACCAACAGCATTGAGGAACAAGATCCTAAGTGACTCTTCGAACTCGACTCCTCGAACACATGAACACACACACACCTTTGCTTGCAATTTAGCTTATTATTATTAATCATCTGGAAATACCAAATGCTTACAAACACTCCAACTTACCGTAATTAGACTCCTTCAATATAACTATTTTCAGTCACAGGGAGGGTTCTGCATACTAGCAATTGAGGTTCCCTCTAAACATCCTTGAGAATGTTTATTTGAAAAGATTACCTTGTTTTCCTTCAGGATTAAGTCATGGTCACTGCAGAGAGAGTTGATTTGGAAAGATGACAAGCAGTTTTTGATAGTTCCTCAAAGACTGCCCTTGTTACATGAATATACCCACAGAAAAACAAAATGTATTCTAGCCCACACACGTTAGAGACATTTTTCAAACACCTAGATTAGAGAAGATAGGTATTACAAATAACGTATTTGTTGGAGAGAGTGAAGAAATCACAAACTTGCTTGGATAAACACTATTAAATGCATACTTAACCAGTGGATTGCGACAGTTTCCCTCTGGCCCTCCCTGACAAGCTTGACTCCAGCTGTAAATTCGGTTGCAAAACTTCCTTGTCAGAGAACTCACCCTGTTAGGAGGACTCAACGCTGGCTTTGAATCTGCAAGAACAGAAAAGTCAATGTGACAGCAAAGCAGTTGCCTGTATCAGGCGTAACCAAGGAGAGAAAGGGCTTTAAATTAATCATGATTTAGGGATGCTAGTGAGCGGGTGCAAAGGCACATTCCTCCAGCGTCTCTGCAAAAACGGGAAAAAACGAGCCTGGAGCATTCTGCTTAGGCTACCCGCAGATACTGCCCTTCTGTTATAAACAGAATTCAGTGTTTACGGTGGGAGTTGATCTCCTGTAAACAGATAAAATGCATCAAAATCTACGAGCTTTTGGTTGAAGCAGTTATGCACAGTATCTCTCCACGTGTAGCGTAAAGATAAATGAAAGTTTCATCTTCTCTCCTAGAACCTGTGAACTGAGTTCTATAAAGCTGGGAGGACTTTAGATGATAATGTGAAATTTTGATTCCCCACAAAAGCAAAAAGCTGGTGTGAGCTTCTTATCTCGAGAGAGGTCAAGCATCACCTTCTAGATGTGCTTTTTTTATTCTTACCTACCTTGGACAACCGGAGCACTGAAATTAGAAAAAGTAATTTGTGCTTGGCTTCTTTTTTTTTTAACTTTTTTTTTTATTTTATTTTTTTATTTTATTATGTTATGTTAATCACCATACATTACATCATTAGTTTTTGATGTAGTGTTCCATGATTCATTGTTTGCGTATAACACCCAGTGCTCCATTCAATACGTGCCCTCTTTAATACCCGTTACCAGGCTAACCCATCCCCCCACCCCCCTCCCCTATAGAACCCTCAGTTTGTTTCTCAGAGTCCATCGTCTCTCATGGTTCGTCTCCCCCTCCGATTTCCCCCCCTTCATTCTTCCCCTCCTGCTATCTTTTCTTTTTTTTTTTTCTTAACATATATTGCATTATTTGTTTCAGAGGTACAGATCTGAGATTCAACCGTCTTGCACAATTCACAGCGCTTACCAGAGCACATACCCTCCCCATTGTCTATCCACCCAGTCACCCCATCCCTCCCACCCCACCCCACCCCCACTCCAGCAACCCTCAGTTTGTTTCCTGAGATTAAGAATTCCTCATATCAGTGAGGTCATATGATATATGTCTTTCTCTGTTTGACTTATTTCGCTCAGCATAATACTCTCCAGTTCCATCCACGTCGTTGCAAATGGCAAGATCTCATTCCTTTTGATGGCTGCATAATATTCCATTGTATATATACACCACATCTTCTTTATCCATTCATCTGTCAATGGACATCTTGGCTCTTTCCACAGTTTGGCTATTGTGGACATTGCTGCTATAAACATCGGGGTGCACGTACCCCTTCAGATCCCTACATTTGTATCTTTGGGGTAAATACCCAGTAGCGCAATTGCTGGGTCATAGGGTAGCTCTATTTTCAGCTTTTTGAGGAACCTCCACACTGTTTTCCAGAGTGGCTGCACCAGCTTGCATGCTTGGCTTCTATTCAGGGGCTCTCAAAGCTGTCACAAAAGACCTACTAAGGTTCTGTTCAACTGCTACCATCAGATGGCACTTGTGAGGCAGTAAACTACGGTGGAGGTGAGCTCTCCCTCAGCTGTCAATCTCTGTTGGCTGAATAAGGCCACTTCAACTAAGAGATGTCTGCCTCCATTTCCGATTTATGTAGTTGGGTCTGCATTGGAGGGAAAGACATTCTAGTCAGCTGACTTCAGACTGACTTTGTTCCTGTACCAGGATCCACACCTTGTTAGCTCAACAATTATCAGCCCATCCAGGCTAAATTAGGAAAAAATGTACCCTCCTCTAAGGAACTGCTGACCATGGTGGTGGGCAAGCGTGGGATTCAGTGATGGAGATGGACAATGTCTGGGGTTGAGACATGTTCAGAGATAGAAGGGAACTTGGTCTTTTGTCCTTCCAGTAAACCTCAGTGTGGTATTACAGGCCAAGTCAGTGAACCAGATTCATTTGTTTCCACAGCCCTCTCTAACTAACGGGCCCAGGATTTTGCAGGGCTTTAGAAAATCACTGGTCTCGGCTATTTGGCCACAGTTGTTTGTCATGATGATACAGCAGTTATCCCTCAGTTCTTTACTCTGTAAAGGGAGAGATACCCACTGAAGACCCAACAGCATCAGAGCCTATTTTAAAAATGTTCCTTTGGCTTCATCCTATAGTGTCATTTCTATCATCATAAAACTATCACGGGGCCCAAGAAGTTCCACCAAGCACGACAGGACAGAATGGTACAGGAACTGCTCTTGTCCATGAGGTCTCATGACAGAAACCACAGAGCACTTCATCTATGCAAAGGTAATCAGTACATATAAACAACAGAATACAAATGCCAAAGCTGTAGAAAGGAGCAAATACCAGCATCTACAGAAAATAGAGTTGTAGGAATAATATAAGTAAATATATTTATTATATTTTTTCTTTCTAATTAGTGAAATTTTGAAATTGAATCCAGGATAAGGAAAAGAAAAGGTTTGCATGATTATGCTGCTTCTTACCTTCAGTGGTCCGAAGCTGAAGTAGAGAAGCTAACTAACACATGGCCACTTTCGTGATAGACTCTTTCAGGCAGCATTGGGTATCAAGTAGCTTTCAAAAATAAAACCATTCTATTTTTTTTATACAGAAGAATCATAGCCATCAGTGAAGTCTTCTTTGAACATCAAGAGCAGTCTTCGTATGCACCAAGGGAAATTACTAGAAACGTTTGTAGGCACTCCCTCTCTAGAGATCTTTACGAATAGGATAACTTTTCAACAGTTTTGTGTGACTTTCTCTGAAAGCAGATAATAGGCAAAGAGATCCTTTCAGAATCCTCTTTAGTTTTCTCATTCATGAGTTATTTTCCAGTCATCCCATCCATTGGCCTTTTCTGCATCCTGCAGGCAAATCTTGAGAAAAGACAATCAGAGAGGATGAAGCAAATAGGGTCAGGGTGCCTGATAGGATGGTAACGATAGAACAGTTAATAAATATTCAACCCTTTATATATTCCAAGAGATACTTAGTACTCTATTTGAATTTTCAAAAGAAGGCAAAAAATGTTGCAATCTTCCTGTCTAGACCAAATCAGCAGCCAACTTTATAAAGAACTTTCCATGTGCCAAGTCCTATCCAGAGCATTTTACATGAATGGTCCTATTCAACCTAACAGCAACTCTGTGAGATAGACATTTTATTGTTCCCATTTTACAGAGGACAAAAGAGAGTTTTGGAAAGGTTGTCTTACACAAACTAACAGGACTAGAATATGTTGGAACAAATATTCTGTGTATTAGTACACAAATTGATTCTTTTACAGTTCTGGGGGTCAGAAATCTGAAATCAGTCTCAGTGGGCTAAAAGCAAAGGGTCAGCCGGGCTGGCCCCTTCTGGAGGCTCTAGGGGAGAATCTGTTTCTTTGTCTTTTCCAGGATGGATGCTGTTCTCATTCCTTGGCTCATGGCCCTGCATCACATCATCTTTTTTCTCCTCACCCTGCATCACACTACCGTCTCCCTTTCTTTATCAAATTGCTTTCTGCTTCCCTCTTACGAGAACATTTGTGATTACATTTAGAGTATATTCTACCCATATATTCCAGGATCATCTCTCCATCTCAAGACCCTCAATTTTTTTTTGTCTTTTTTTTTTTTTAATTCTTATGTTAATCCCCATACATTACATCATTAGTTTTAGATGAAGTGTTCCATGATTCATTGTTTGTGCATAACACCCAGTGCTCCATGCAGAACGTGCCCTCCTCAGTACCCACCACCAGGCTAACCCATCCTCCCACCCCCCTCCCCTCTAGAACCCTATTTGTTTTTCAGAGTCTATCGTCTCTCATGGTTCATCTACCCCTCCGATTTACCCCGCTTCATTCTTCCCCTCCCGCTACCTTCTTCTTCTTCTTTTTTTTTTTTTTCTTAACATATATTGCATTATTTGTTTCAGAGGTCCAGATCTGAGATTCAACAGTCTTGCAAAATTCACAGCGCTTACCAGAGCACATACCCTCCCCAGTGTCTATCACCCAGTCACCCCATCCTTCCCACCCCACCCCCCACTCCAGCAACCCTCAGTTTGTTTCCTGAGATTAAGAATTCCTCATATCAGTGAGGTCATATGATACATGTCTTTCTCTGTTTGACTTATTTCACTCAACATAATACCCTCCAGTTCCATCCACGTCGTTGCAAATGGCAAGATCTCATTCCTTTTGATGGCTGCATAATATTCCATTGTATATATATACCACATCTTCTTTATCCATTCGTCTGTTGATGGACATCTTGGCTCTTTCCACAGTTTGGCTATTGTGGACATTGCTGCTATAAACATCGGGGTGCACGTACCCTTTCGGATCCCTACTTTTGTATCTTTGGGGTAAATACCCAGTAGTGCAATTGCTGGATCATATGGTAGCTCTATTTTCAACTTTTTGAGGAACCTCCATACAGTTTTCCAGAGTGGCTGCACCAGCTTGCATTCCCACCAACAGTGTAGGAGGGTTCCCCTTTCTCCGCATCCCCGCCAACATCTGTCATTTCCTGACTTGTTAATTTAACCATTCTGACAGGTGTGAGGTGGTATCTCATTGAGGTTTTGATTTGGATTTCCCTGATGCCGAGTGATATTGAGCACTTTTTCATGTGTCTGTTGGCCATTTGGATGTCTTCTTTGGAAAAATGTCTGTTCATGTCTTCTGCCCATTTCTTGATTGGATTCTTTGTTCTTTGGGTGTTGAGTTTGATGAGTTCTTTATAGATTTTGGATACTAGCCCTTTATCTGATATGTCATTTGCAAATATCTTCTCCCATTCTGTCGGTTGTCTTTTGGTTTTGTTGACTGTTTCCTTTGCTTTGCAAAAGCTTTTTATCTTGATGAAGTCCCAATAGTTCATTTTTGCCCTTGCCTCCCTTGCCTTTGGCGATGTTTCTAGGAAGAAGTTGCTTCGGCTGAGGTCAAAGAGGTTGCTGCCTGTGTTCTCCTTTAGGATTTTGATGGACTCCTGTCTCACATTGAGGTCAAGACCCTCAATTTAATTACATCTGCAAAATCACTTTTACCATACAGGGGTAGCATGCGTAGATTCCAGGGATTAGGACCTGGATATCTCTGGGGGCTGCTATCCAGCCCACCATAATGAACATTCAAACTATATTCCACTCTCTTAAACACTATACAGTATCTTCTTCCCAGATGAGGAAATGCTGAACAAACTGAGTGACTGATCTGCCGCAAGGGGGTAGTTATCTCCTATAAACAAAAAAAGGTTAAATTGAGTCATTTTTATGAATTATACCATAATATAGTGGCAAGAGATCTGGACTTGCAATCAGGAAATGAAGTTTTTAACATTTAATTAGTCATGAAAGCTTGGACCAAGCCCTACGCTCTTGGAATCGGGGACCATAAAGAGGTCTCAATGTGTGCCAACTCTAATCAAATCTCTTCAAGCTTCAATGAGAAATGTTGAACCCAGTTACCAATGCCTGCCCTACTTAATCTCTGGAGTTCCTTTTAACCCTGACTTTATATGATCAATGATGTATGAATTATCAATTGCTGCCTAACAAATTATCCTAAAATGTAGTGGCTTTAAACAACAAACATTTATTATCTAAAAATTTTGATAGGTCTGGTATTTGGGAGTGGCTTAGCTGGTGGCTCAGGAGGCTGGAGTCAGGATTCCTGCTGGGGCTGCAGCCGTCAGAAGGCTTGCGCAGGGCTGGAGAGTCTGCCTCCAAGATGGTTCACTCATATAGCTGTTCCCAGGAGGCCTCAATTCCTTGCCACATGGGGCAATCCATAGGCTACTTGAGTGTCCTTAAGACACAATAATTGGCTTTCCGCAGAGCAAATAAACCAAGCGAGAACAAGAGAGATGCCCCAATATATTTTATGACCTCGCCTTAGGAGTGGCATAGCATCATTCCCTCTGTGTTCCGTTGGTTACACAGACGTACACTAATTCAGTGAAAGTGAGGGTTTTACCAGGGCAGGGATACCAGGAGGCCATGAAAGTTCAGTGACCTATGTGGACGTGTGCTTCCACAATGGGACATTCATGTTCATGCCTATCTAGAGACCTCATCAGCATGTGGAAACCCATATTACATAATACTTTGTGATGGTTGAGTGGCTTTGTAGCTTTGAGAAGGGTATTAACATCATAAAACATACTTTTAAGAAGATAGCTCTGATGGCAAGCAGAGGGTGTGCCCCTGCTGCCTGCCAGACACTCCAGGCTCTAATAAAAATGTTTAGCCTAGCCTTGCAAATTGCACGTGTCCCCAGCCTCTTCTGTCCATGTGTTTTGTCTCTAGCCACTGTGACATTCTCATCACATCCTGAACAGGAAAGTCTCTCCAGACCATGCCTTAAATAGCCTTCCTAGCTCAAATGCCATGCTCTCCATGAAGCCTTCCCCTCGTCCTGAGCAAGTATCTCTTTCTAGCGTTTTCATAGCATTCTATTCACCTCTCTGTTACAGTATTTATCATACTTTCCTTTCAATAATCTGATGTTTCTCTCCCCAAATACTGGGTGTATCCCTTGAGGGCAGGGAGCGAGACCTCACACTATGGTTAGGATATCAGAGCAATTAACAAATGTTTTTTGATTTAAATAATAGACTCATTTCAATAAATCATCTTTCTAATACGCTTAGTGAACACCAGCTAAGCAATAGGCACTGTGCTAGGTTCTAAGTCCTACCATAATGATCAGTATGGGCAAGGCCCCACCCTTAGGATGCAGGGAGAGGAGTTACCAGTAGTAGTCTTGGCAGCCATTGTGTCCTTGTTGCCCTCCCTTCCCCACTGCCTTTTTGATTTTCCTACCTCATCCTGCCTTTTCCAATTTCCTCTTCCCTTCTGACTCTTTCCTAAACATGCCACTGCACACAGGGGCATTGCTTGCTCTCTCTGACAAATATCATGGCCAAACAGTTGGCTAATCCAGGGCCCAGGGCCAGGGCCAGGTTATGATGTCTATATTGCTGGCAAAGCCCTGTGTATATGAAAATCTGTTCCTGTTTCTCAACTAACACTTAGGGGAAAAAAATGAAGGATAAAACAAGCTTTCTCATATCTGTAAGGCTCAATTTTTTTTTTAACCTTTTCCTATCTTTACTATCTCAAGGGAGTTGAATGCTCAAAATTGTTCTCTTTTAAAATGTTGGTTAGAGTAGCGTCCATTGTATCCATGACCACCTAGAATATAAACTCCATAACTGCAGAAAAAGTTGTCTCTTCTTTTCCTTCTAAATTCATAGCTCCTTGAATGTTGTCTGGCACATAGTGTGTGTTCATTGAACATTTGTTAAATGCGTTCCTCGAAGCTGTGATTTCTTATCATGCTAGGTTTATAAATGACCTGTACTCTCTCCCGTTACAAATGGCTAGGTGACCTCAGTCAAAGCATTTAGTCTGAGTTTCCTTTCCTATAAAACAGGGACATCAAGTTACCTCTCTTACATGAGGATGTTTTGAGTATTAGAGAAAATGCTTAGAAAGCACATAGTTCAATGTCTTTCCAGAATATAAACTTAGTGAATGGTTTGATGCTGAATCTGGAATCCTTATTCCTCTGAACATGTAGGTTTGAAAAATGCCTATCTCTGATTATCTCTAATCCACTAAGTAGATTGGTTTTCTTATAAGTCAGGCTCTTAATTAGTTTTGAAACACAACATATATTGAATCAATATTTATTAAGTACTTATAATAAAACTGTAGTTATGCTAGCCACTAGAAATACAAAGAAAAACTAAAATACAGCCCTTTACCTAAAGAACTTTATTCTTGGATAAGGAGAATAGACAATATAATAAAAAATTACAGAATAATATAAGATGTGCTAAGACTTAAATAGGCATTTAGGAAGAGCATCTGACTTAGCCTGGGCCAAAGGGAGGGTAGGCAAGGTTTTCCAGAGGATCTTAGTTACAAAGGAGTAAGACCGAGAGAACTTAGCCAGAGAGGGAAAGGAAGGCTGGGTGTTGTTCTGAATGGATGGAGCAAACTGAACAAAGTCGCAGGGACCAGAAATGTCATGGTCAGTTAAGAGAGTACAGGAGAGAGGCGCCTGGGTGGCTCAGTTGGTTAAGCATCCAACTCTTGATTTCTGCTCATGTCATGATCTCAGGGTCAGGAGACTGAGTCTGCATAGGGCTCTGTGCTCAGTGGGGAGTCTGCTGGAGATTCTCTCTCTCCCTCTCCCTCTGCCCTTCCCCTCACTTGTGCTCTCTCTTTCTCTCTCTCTAAAATAAATAAATAAATCTTTTTTTAAAAAAAGAGAGTGCAGGAGATAATGTTTTGATTAGGACATGGAATAAGAGACAAAATCAGGTCAAGGCCTAAAGCTGCACGGTGATGCACAGAAGTCAGATTTGACTTTGTATGTCTTTGTATGACTTTTTATGTCATGCTATGGATTTTGGACTATGCTCTTAGAGTTTATGGGGAGTCCATGAATAATTTTAAGCTGATAAACTGACAAATTGGACTTCACCAAAATTTAGAATATTTTCACCTCATCGAAGTTACAAATATTTGCACTTCATTCTTGAAAATAAAAAAACAAGGCACAGACCAAAAGAAAATATTTGCAAATTATGTGTTTGATTAAGGACTTATACCCGGAATATGTAAAGAACACTTACAACTCAGTAATAAGAAGACAAACATCCCAATTTAAAAATGGGCAAAAGGCTTTGAGTCATGTCACCAAAGAGGATATGCAAAGAGTTGATTAAGCACATGAAAAAATGTTAAACATCATTTGCCAATATGAAAATGCAAATTAAAACCATAATGACATGCCACTTTACATCTACTAGCATCACTATAATCAAAAAGACAAACAATACCAAATACTGGCGATATTGGGAAGGAATGAGAACCCTCATATATTGTTGGTGGGAACGTAAAATGGCACAGATACTTTCTAAAACATTTGATAAATTTCTTAAAAATGTAAACATAAACTTACTATATAATAAAGCAAGTCAGTTCTCAGGAACCTATTCAAGACAAATGAAAGCATATGTCCACACAAAGATGTATAAATGAATGTTCATAGCAGCCTTATTCATAATGGCCAAAAACTGAAAACAATTTACATGTTTGGGGCATGTGGGTGGCTCAGTTGGTTAAGCGTCTGCCTTCAGCTCAGGTCATGATCTCTGGGTCCTGAGATCGAGCCCTGCCTCAGGCTCCCTCCTCAGTGGGCAGTCCGCTTCTCCCTCTGCCCTTCCCCATGCTCATGTCCTCTCTCTCTCAAATAAATAAATAAAATCTTTAAAAAAAATAAATGTTCATCAACTGGTAAGTGGATTTTTTAAATGTGACATATCCATAAAATAGAATATTATTCAGCAAACAAAGCCTAGTACAACCGATACATGCTATAGCATAGATGAATCCCAAAAAAGAAGTAAGACACAAGAGGCATAATTACTATATAACTCATTTATATGAAATGTCCAGAAAAAGAAAATTTGTAGAGAGAAAATGCAAATCAATGTTTGCTTGGAGTTAGAGGTAGAAGCAGGATGACCTACTTAAGTGCACAAGGGAAATTTTAAGGGTAATGGAAATGTTTTAAAACTGAAATATAGTAACAGTTGCATTGCTATATAAGTTTATAAAAATCTTTGAATTCTGTACTTGCAATGAGTGAATGTTACAGTATGTAAACTATACTCCCACAAAGCTGGTTTTTGTTTTTTTTTAACAATTCATTACGTTAGAAGGTATATGGTCATGAACTACTTCATAAGCAAGAGGTCTGCTTCTTATAATGATATCCTCAGCATTTAAAGACTCTGACCTACTTTTTAGTTACTTTTCATCTGGACCCAATCAAACTAATAGAAAGTTGATTTAGTTAGATTCCCCTAAACATGAACACATCTTAAACGTGGAGGCAGGAAAAAAAAAAAGCGAGTCAGCTCTCACATGACCCGAATTTGTTGGCCCATCTCTAAAAATGAGTCACAAAGGCAATTTCTTCCTTGCTTATGAAAATGTTTGAGGAAAAACTATGTGCTTGCTGTAGCATAATTGACCACAGTAATTATAGTGCATGCAAATTTATGTTGTATTTATAAGCCTGCTGGATTTGGTAGTGGGAGATGGGGGGAGTCAGTGCTTGAAATCTAAGTCTTTAATCCACAAAAAGCCATGCTTTTCTTTTCTTTTTCTTTTTCTTTTTTTTTTTTTTTTTTTTTGGTCCAAACTGGCAATTATGGGTTGTAGAAGTATTTGTGCTTGTTCAGATGTTCCATAACCAAGAATTTGAAGATGTCCATTTTCTAAGTAAATCCAGTACTGAGGAGGAAAAGTATTAAATTGTCAGATCTGAGAGCTGCATCTATTTTTATAATTCACTGCATCACTGGTTAATGGGGTGAAGACAAGCTCATCTTTTAAGAGAAACCAATTCTGTCCAGAAGTTACTTAAGAAAAAGGTATGATTCGGATTCTTGGAGGAAACGAAACATTGCACTTATAATTTGGACTCCATCACTAAATCATTAATGATGGTCTCAGAACAGCTGTTAGCTTACATATGGGTCATCTTTTAAACAATAATAACAGCACAAAGACTTTATGAGTTCCCCCAGAGCAACAGAGTGATCACATCTCTTAAGCAACTGCTACTTAAAAGTGATAATTTTGCCATTTGGTCAAAATCAATAAGGCACCAAAGCCATTATTTCAACCAAGATTAAGATCACAGGATCATAAAGACATTTACTCTGCTGGGCATCATCTATACATTATAATATCAAAGTTAAAAAGACCAGCTTTCAAGTTTGATATCCTGCAATCATTTTGAGACAAGATCATTTCAATTAAGCTTATTTGATTATTACAGTGAAAGCAAATAGTCCTTACATAAGATAACTTCCTATATGCCATTTAATTTTATTTCTGTTCCTCTAAGCAGGTGAAGAACATAAAGAAAAGTGTTTAACCATATGTCTAGATCACCTAGTAGGTTGTGCCTAGTATCTGTGGTAATGTTGGAAGAGGAGAATTTTGTTTTCTTAAACAATGATGAAAAGAGCCATGAGAGTTATCAAAGTCCCTCATTTCTGTCCCTTTTCCTCCATTCCAGAACCACACTGAGCAACCAAAGGAGCTTTGTTCACATTTTAAATGGCAAAACTCCCAACTCTTAGAAAATTTGACTCCGAACTCTTAGAAAATTTGCCAGAACCAGAACCTACGTTCAGCTACTATCTCATCCCATCTGCAATCAAGTGACATCACCCCTATTGGCAGTGAAACATTCAGACCTACACATGACCCGGAACCAGTCACTGCTCAGGCAGGAAGTACATCAGAGGCACTTGGCTGAATTAAGCTTTGCTTTGCAGGGCTTAAAACATGGCACCATTACCTACTCTTCTGTCAGGTTCAGTACTGTACCTACCTGGACCTCTGGGTGGAGTCCTTTCAATAATCTGAAGCTCATTGGCTTGAAACACTTTGAATTCTCGTCACAACATGTGTTTTTAATGCTTTCCTGATGAATTTGGACCTCTGACCTCTCACCTTTTCTAGTCCCTCAGAACCCTACATCTCTGTCCTATTTCCTCATGCCTGGCATTTGCCCAGTGACCCCATAGTCTGTGGCTGTCGCTAGACCTATCCTAGCCATGCCACCGAGGAGCAGGAACCACTGGCACTGTGACAAGGCATTGAATTGTCATATTGCACCACGGCCTCCCGTACAGCCAGTTGTCATTTGGTAACATGAGGCTTTACGTCTAAATTCATAAGTCCCCTTTTCTCAATGTAACAAACATTTCTTAAAAACCTACTCTCTGCGAGGTATTCTGTGAAACTTACTACCTACTTGTAATTCCCCAAATTCACACCACTCCCTACTCTCACCCCAAGATTTTTCTGGTTTCAAACCGGACCTGAGGAAGAGTTAGCAGTGAGGGAAACAGCTGACCCTGAGTGCTTTATTCTCTGAAGCATGAACCCAAAGTTTTTCTCTGACTTATGAATCATAGTCATGATGACAATATCCTTTGAAGTTATTTTCCTTGAAATGTTAGTAAGAGGCATTTTTCTATCCTCCTCACAGGGGTTTTGTGTAAATTAATGCTGCCTCTGGAGTACTTCAAAGGAAGTATAAATGCACAAAGTATACGAGAGTCTCTCTCCATGATGTTTACTTCCAAGGCATCGAGACAGCACTATCTAATAGAAATAGAATGTGAACTACATATGTAATTTTTAATTTTCTAGTGGCACCATTCAAAAAAGTAAAAAGAAACACGGGTGAAGTAAGTTTTGATAACATATTTTTATCTAGTCCTTTTTATCCAAAATATTATTTCCACTGTCTTTAAAATCTCGTGTGCTTTTCGCACTCACAGCCCGTCTCCATTCAGAGGAGCCACACTGCAAGTGCTCAGGACTCACAGTGGCTAATGGCTGCCACATTAAACAGCAGAGGTCCAGATGGTCAGTTAGTGAAAGCCATCCAGAACAGAACTACAAAATTTGAAAATTCTTCTGAATTGTTCAGCTTTTGTAATTGACTGAAACTTGCCCAGTGGCCATGATATTAGATTTTGCTTAAAGGTAAGCTATAAATCAGAAATAATGCTTTTGATTTGTCAAAGCTTACAAAATTACAAAATTGATAAACTTGGTCCAATGACTTGCTTAGATCTTGCCTAAATGTAAAAGGCTTTCCATTATAGGTCTGGCTGGGAGCATTTCAGGTGTCACAGTTAATTGGGTAAGGATGTTGATGTTAGACAATTCTGCCTTTTGAACTGAGCTCTCTCAAATGCACCAAAATGAGTTATGATGAGAATCTCTATATCAACATCGGAAAACAAGTTAACAAGGCTATTCAAGTTAGACTCCATCCTTTGCCTATCTTGTGGTGTGTCTAGTGGCACCGTGCCCTGGAAAGGTCAGAGACACAGACATGGAGCCTGAAGGACTGGTCTACAATCTCATGATAATTAAATTTGAAGACATGAAGTTGCTGACCCTGAAAAGAGAAGCCTCCCTCCATTGAGAAAGAGTATCTAGTCTCTTCCTGTGTGAGAATGTTTTGCTTCAATGTAAACAAACTAAAGATTTGAAAAATGAGGTGCAAAAATATCCTCTTCGGGGTAAACAACAAATCAGTTAGAATATGATTTTCCTGGAATGTGCTGTGAATTCCAAAGGCAGGCTCACACTTGTCAAAGAGCAGGCAATTCTTCTGATGGACGTAATAACCTCAAGACTTAGTTGGATACATTCATGCATTAAGCTCCACAAATCCAAATCTGTGTTTACATTTTTCATATTTTTTAATATATCCAGATATTTTCTGGACTTTAATTAAGGAAAATAGTGAGGCATAGCAAGTATTTGTTGCAAAGAACAACTCGGTTCTGAAGAGCATTAGAACCAACCTTCTTTGGTAGCTTCACTGAATATTACAATCACCTTCTAGGATCCCTGCTACCTGTTTTGTTTTTCCTTTTACAACGCCAGAAATCCAACACATTGACTAAAGAAATAAACGTTTCCCAGACTATTTGAGTAACTTAGCACAATTACAGGAGGGTATATTTGATTAAGCTACTAAATATCCAGCCAGGTAGAAATATATGCGCTGTTCCTGATATTTCTATCTGGAAAGGCCTTGATTCATGTTACCTTTGAGTTACTTGCAGGGCTGGGACTGGGGTAAGGCTAGTGAGTCACTCACCTCAGGAGGTGCCAAAAAATTCAATAATCAAAAAATATATTTTTAATGCAATTTTAAAAAAAATAAAAATGAATGCCAAAAAAAGGCACCTGTAATGAGCAAAATATCAAAATTTTCCTTCAAGACAGAATCTGACCCTGCCCTTGCTTCACCCCAGTTCCAGCCCTGTTCGGTCCCCTGCTTGGGAGGAAGAGCGAGTGCTCTGTCTGCGAGTTTGAGAGAAGGAACTGAGCAGGCTCTTCTTTCAAAATCATGCAGCCAGGCTGCCTTGCTTCTCTATGATGTCAGTGTTAACCAGGGCAAGTTTAAAAGATGATAAAAAGAGTGAGCTTAAAGTCGAGAGAACACAGCGAGGGCCTGCAGTTGGCCAGAGCTGCCAGGGACTCTGAAGTATTGGCTAGATTCACATCTTTGCTGCTGTACCACGAAGGGCCCAGATCCTATAAGCTGCCCACTGTGCCCAGCCGTGTGGTCCTCTCAAAACTCTTCACATGGTAGTGGCAGACTCCTTCAAGTCCGTATTCACCTTTGCCATATCCTATTGGTTAGACACCAGTCATACTCAGGAGGAGGAGATCAAACAAGGGCACGGATCACCGAGGGTCACCCTAAGGCATCTCTGTTATAGTAACCAACCATGTTCTAGAGAAACCAAAAAGAGGTTCAGTGAAGCTTAAAAGCACACTTAGGGCATACGACAAGTAAAGAGGCAGTTCTAGGATTAAGGTCTGTTCTGCCCGAGGTTCCACAGATGTCCCACTAGGCTAGCATTTTCTAAAATATCTTCTGTAGAACCCCAATTCTACAAAATGATATTTGAGGTATTTGCAGATGGGGAGTTTGGTATTCAAATGGGTTTAGAGAATGCTGGAATCACTGAAGTTAAGCAGGGTTTTTAAATCAAGAACTCTAGGACTTTTATGGTAAATCTCAGGAAAGACAGGGAGATTGCAGCCTTCCCAAATTAGAGCTGGAACATTTTTGTGCATAAAACAACAACAACAATAATAATAGCTAACCAGCACTGAGCACATTCCATGATGCAGGTGCTCTAAACACAGTAGTGAGAAGGTCATGCTGGAGGGGCTGCCAGAGCTCTGTGTGTGTGTGTCTGTCTGTCTGTCCATGTCTGTGTGTGCCACACACACATGCTCACATGTGTAGTTCAGAGACAATATTTGGGTGATGCAGCTTCTCCATCTCTCCCCCCATTTCCAAACTTCTCATTTCCCATCAATGTCTGCAACAAAAGAGTCTAGAAATACGGTGCAAGTTTAAAAGAAGATAAAAAGAGTGAGCTTAAAGTCGAGAGAACAGACGACCCCACACATCTTCCGACAGATGTTCTATCATTTAAACAACTACTAAATGGTTCAGATCCAAATCCCTTGATTCCAAGTCCAGCACTTTGCCCGCTGTGATGTGGCATCGTACGCTAAAGAAAATAAACGGCTGGTTTGCTAATCACACATTCTCTAGCAATATTCGTATCTGAAAATGTATCTGCTACTAAATGGGATAGATCAGAACCTGCATTCTTCCCGAAGTGGTATTCTTCCCGAAGTGACTAAAACCACTTTCTTTTTTCATTGTGTTATAGTCTCTGCCTTTCTTCCTGACTTTCTTCGCCGGGTTATCCATTCCTTGAGATTTGCTTTCTTGAAGGAAGGATCGAGGATGCTGCTCACTGGCAGCCAGGAAGTGGCTGTCACCTCCATCAAAGGTCAGCATAGAACACGGGGCATTTCTCCAAGGCCATGTGACAACCAAAAATCTTCCAGAGCCAAACAAGAGTAAATATTCCAGGAATGGCTCTGTGGTTGATTGTACTGTTCCCACAAGGTCTGAAGGGAATTTTAAGGAACCTGCCCAAATTCTGCCTGTCTACATAAAAACGGTTAATCTAATCCTTTTTTTTTTTTCATTTCTGCATTAAGACCAATGTCAAAATGAGAACAGAATTGGGCAGTTAGGAGAATTGCAAATGGAATAAACTGAGATTTAACCAATTATTGAATAAAACTTAATATTTAATATTACACATACGGAAAATTATTTTTAGTTTTTTGAAAACAAACAAGGAAATTCTCAGAAAACTTCCAGAAATAATCTTTCACAGACCTGATGGGTGTCTGATAACAGTTTACAATGTTAATCTTTTTTTTAAATTGTTTTTATTTGTTTCAAAATCTCCCTGTCCTAGATCATATTTTCTTTAGTTACTGCTTTTGCTCTGCGCTGGATTGTTTGCCATTCTTTAGTTAATGGAAGGAATTCTGTGCATGAAATGGTACAAACGAAGGTCAGATATCTGGGGCCAGAATGTCAGCAGGAGCCCATGTTCTGGACTGCGAGGGGTAAATCACCACTGGTCACAAAAAAGAGAGAGTAATTGAGAATTGGTTTTCTGTTTTCCTGCAGGAGAAGAATGGTGTTTTTCACATGTACATTTCCACTTAAGAAAAAAGCAATACAAGTAGCAGTTTGCAATTTCCCAAAACACTGGATTGTCCTTCATCTCCATTTTAAAAACAAAAGCACTTTAACTGGTTAATGCCTGAGCTTCTGCCTTCTTTCTCACTATGAAAGAGGATTTCTTTTCAACATGCATTTATATAGTTTGAAGACTAGTTAGTATTCCAAACTTCAGTCTTCTTGCTTTCCTTTACCACCCACTAATGAGAATTATTCTTGAAAAATTATGGCCAGAAAACAAGATCCTACTCAAGATCAGGGAAGGGTAATTCTAGATAGCATAAAGGTCAGAGAATGAATTTAAGATGTTACTGTATTAAGCCATGAAACAATCAGGAAAAGCCGCAGCTTTTTCTCTAGGAACTGAGCTATCATGTTTGTTAATTGAAGCCATCCTCCATGAAGAGGTTGGACCATCAAACAGCAGTGAGTCCTGGAAAGGACGAGGACAGCATTAGTAGGAATTAAAGGACAATATATCACGTAATCCTTTAGACCTGGGGTCAGCAAACTTTCGTAAAAAGCCTGATAATGAATACTTTGGGCTTTGTAGACCACATACAGTCTCTGTAGCGTACTGTCCTTTGTTTTTCTTACAACAGTTTAAAATCTAAAAGCCATTTTTAACTCTTAGACTATACACAAACCTGCCATATACCAGATTTGGCCCAAAGGCTGTAAATTTGCCAATCCCTGCTTTAGTCAATTTATACCCATTAAAATCAATTCTTTTTTTTAGATATAGATTTAGAAATCAAGACTCCTATTTGTTTAAAAATAACTCAATAAGGTGATAGTCAAATGTGATACAAATTTCATGTTGTAAAATATAATCTAAGGTATCAAGTCAAAGGGATGACTGACTTGTCAGTTTTTCTTTTCTTTTTCTATCTCAAAAAGAAGAAAGTAAACTTAAGAAAATTATTGTAGTGTCTAATTAAAATTATGTAGCTTCAAAAATAGAAAAATGTTCTTTATTTGTCGAAAATTCAGGAAATACATATTGAAAGACAGTAGTTGCCTCGGATAGCCTTAGATGGCTAATTATATATTTCCCATAAACACCAGAATAATGTTAATTCTTGGTTTGGTTATGAAAAAGGAGGAGGAGGAACAGAATGAGAAAAATGTGTAATTAATATTTGTAACCACTAAATTAACAAGTATAAACACCAGTAATTAATAACAATTCAGCTGACCAGGTTAGTTTAAAAAGCACAACTGAAGGCAAAAACTTATCTCTTTTTCATTGGAAAAAGTAACCAAACAAAAACCGTTTCCTTCCTTATGATGAGTCTCATAAGAGTCCAATGAAACTAAGAGTTGTCCTCTATTGTGGATTGGGGTGGAAGCGGATCTTAGGAACACAGAGCTAACAGTCTTTCTCTATAGTTGCCTCACAGTACCTTAATGTCAGGGAGGAATACTGCTACATTGTACATTTTACATTATGCCCACCTCCAATGTCAAGTTAAAGTCTTTACGTGAATTTTGAGTTCTACCTTATAATACGTGCACATCGTTTTTTTGAAGATTCCTTTTTTTTTTTTTAAAGATTTTGTTTATTTATTTGAGACAGAGAGAATGAGAGACAGAGAGCACGAGAGGGAGGAGCGTCAGAGGGAGAAGCAGACCCCCCGCCGAGCGGGGAGCCCGATGCGGGACTCGATCGCGGGCCTCCAGGATCGTGACCTGAGCCGAAGGCAGTCGCTTAACCGACTGAGCCACCCAGGCGCCCGAAGATTCCTTTTTTAAAAAAGATTTTATTTGTACATTTGAGAGAGAGAGAGCACACGAGCAGAGGGAGGGGCAGAGGGAGAGGCAGACTCCCTGCTGAGCAGGGAGCGTGACATGGGGCTTGATCCCAGCACCCTGAGATCATTAAGGCAGACGCTTAACCGACTGAGCCACCATTTTTATATCAGAAAATAGGAGATTGGTTAAATTTCTACAGGCATTACTCAAGTTCCCAATGTCTACCTTCTAGTTTCATCTGCATTCTGGACACACATCCTTAGAGTAACACCATTCCCATGTTGACTTGCTGGGAGCCAACAGAAAGGAACTGAAGAATTTCCCCTGCCCAAATTCACCTTTCTGCCACAGTGACTGAGTCTCCCTTTAGGGACTCCCTGTTCTGAGCTAAGCCTTCTGGAAAGGACAAAAGCCAGACCATAGGGACAGGGCAAATACTTTATATGATTACAGGAGGTTTTCTGGAATGTGTCTAAGTCAAGATTTGCATAAATCAGAGAATATTTTAAATGTACCAGAACACTGCTACTTGAAAGACAGAAACTAAAAGTCTTTTGGTAAAAAATTACTTTTTTAACAAAGATTTTTATCTATCCATTTTGCTTAACAATATTAAATCACCTCTGTCAGATTATACTATAACAATGATGGGAATACTGTATTGCCCCCATTTTTTACAGAAAACTCAGCCTCAGAAAAGGCAAGTGAGTAACTTCCCCAAAATCGCAGGGCTAGGGAATAGTAGAGACCAACTTGAACCCAGGCCCTTTGACTCCACAGCCTGCTATAACCCTGTGCCCTTGATAAAGCCATTCTGACACAGAACTACATTAAAATCAAGATACTTCGGGCGCCTGGGTGGCTCAGTTGGTTAAGCGACTGCCTTCGGCTCAGGTCATGATCCTGGAGTCCCGGGATCGAGTCCCGCACCGGGCTCCCTGCTCAGCAGGGGGTCTGCTTCTCCCTCTGCCCTCTTCCCTCTCGTGCTCTCTGTCTCTCATCCTCTCTCTCTCTCAAATAAATAAATAAAATCTCAAAAAAAAATTAAAAATAAAATAAAATCAAGATACTTCTTAGTATTTCAGTAACTTCTTACTGTTCTGCTCTATGCTGAAATTAACACTACTTCTATGTAATAATCCCATCTCTGATTACTATTATAATACCAGCTGAAATATTACACTATAAAGAGGAAAGGAAATGAGTCCTCCTAGCTCTTAGCTTCCTATGGATCATTTGTGCCTGGTAGAATCTAAAGCATCACTCCATTAGCTTGTACTTAATAGCAAGTCATTCGGGGCCTGCACAGCCCCTAGCGATTTCTCCAGCCACCCTCTGTGTTCCATTTGGTAATGTTCACCTGCTCCCCCTCATTAATATGCTAACATCCAGTGATTTCAGCTTATTCCCAAAGCCTTGTCTTGACATGAAGTCATCTTTTCTGTCTGTGTGCTGCTTTGAAATGGCCATTATCTGAATTCTGAAATGTCCTGTAGCAACACAGATATTTCTGAGAAATAGAAATATCTCATAACCCTGACAACAGAAACAAAAGAAGTAATTGCCTGATACAACGCAGTGCGACCTTGAATCCCCACAATCGGCTAGTTAAACCCCCAGCTCACCATGAGACCTTGCTCTGACATAGTGTGTCATAAGAGCATGTGATTTTTCCTGGACTCTGGCCGTAGAAAATGTCTGGCTAATCTAGTCCATGCTATCCTAATTGTTTTCCTTATATTTAACTCAGGCCGACTTTGTTAGAGGTGCCTCAGCCAGACCAGCGGTCATTTTTTCTTGCTACATAAGCATGACCAAGTTAATGTGCTGCCCTGTTGTGACCTTGCAGCTCTCCTAACAAAAACTTCACTCTGCAAACTACCAGGATGTGGCAAAAAGGCAATCTGAGCTTCCTGCTTCTTCATGCTTTGGATATGTGACCTTTCCCGTCCAAAGTTCAGGCGGGGTCAGGGATAAAGCTCTGATTCCGGTATGTATCATTTCTGGTGTGTAGATATCAGGCACGTAAGCAAGCTTTGAACAAGAGGGTGGGTGACTTTTAAACTTTGAAAAAAATATTTTTATTGACCGTTTTTAAAGGTGTGTGAAAAACTCTCCACCTTCAGGTGCACTCTGTCAATCTTTGATTAGCATCTCGTCTCCTCGGTATGGTTCTAAGAAACAATATTAAAGTGTCAAATTCTTTGGTTTCAAAGCATAATGCACACAAGTGTATAATAGTGCCATTTGCTAAATGCTGAAAAGTGATAGCACAGAATTAGGATAATTGTCCATAGAGTCGAAGCAGAAGATCCTTAATCACAATTTTCTACATTTATCGAAGATAATGTTGTGCTGTTGGCCTGATTCATGGTTGAGTTGCCTCCAATTCTATGTTTTCATTTTGTATCAGACGAGGAGAAATTTCTATCCCAACCCCAGAACCACCACCGTAACACCATCCCTTACATATCTTTTTAACTCCACCCTTTTAACATCATTTACCTTGGGTCTTACGAAGTGTTCACATAAAGTCTTACTTTTAAATGTCACACTAGATAAATCGGAAAGTACTCAATATGGAGAGGCAGCCCAAGACATGTGCATAACAATCAGGGGATCCAAAAAGAAGAGTTTTTAAAATCAAGATTTGAGTCGAGTTAATTACTTCCTACTGGTAAATTGCACCCATTATAAAACAGAGACATTACGATCGTGTTGTGAGGATTAATGAGATCGCGTTGGTTAAGCGCTCTAAGCCCTTCGGAGATAGATTCCATCATTTCGCCAGCTGGGTGCATGATAAAAAAGAAAAAAAAAAACAACAGTTTTCTTTGAAGCACAAGGTATAGAGTTGGCAACAGCCAGCAGCCTTTATTAATCTTTCTTTTATCTCTTTAGTAACTAATGTTATTGGAGGAGGGAGTGTTGTGAACCAAGGCTAAAAGAGAGATAAAGGCAGAGAGCTGCTTCCTATAACTTTTATCCAATATATTAACCTGATAGCCAGATTTTACCAAATTCACTTGTCAGTCTATATGACAGAGCAAAATGAGCAGGTTTAGGATAAGAACAAATTGGATTCAAATTCTGGCTCTGCTGGAGGGATAACTCTCTTTAAACTTCAATTTCTACATCCATAAAATGCAATGACAAGCTTCCTTCTAATAATTACAATTGAAGTAATTCAGACCTACGCTTTTATTGAGAACAAGTGAAATTTGCTGAACAAAATATTTATGATAATAATAATAGTAATTGCTTCTTAAAAACATCAAAGAGATAATAAGATACTGAGGAATTACTGGACCAAAGTCTAAAAGAAAAGATTCCAGAGAAGTAAAGCCACTTTTGCTCTGAAGTCATCTGCTGATTTAGAAAAAATAAAATAGTAGCAAAACTGAGCTGAGCTTTTGGCAGTCTTAGAGACTCAGAGGGAAAAGTTAAAGCCCAGAGTTTACCAAAGCTGGGGACTCTGATAAACCACTGCCAGTCTCACCTAGAACCCTCTACCCTCAGGATGAGGGGGACTGAAAGTCACTCAGCCCTCCCACAAACCTGCCGTGCTTTGGGTATTCCAGAGAACCTCAGCCTTGCACTTGGATCGAGAGCTTTTCTAAGGCTCCTGGGAGCGCTATGCCTGTGGGAAAATGATGGTTCAATAAAGGTTCATTCATAACGCACATTTTAGATTTAATGTACCCTTTCATAAGTGTCTTATGTCTCACTGTTTGTTAACATCTATCTTTCAAGCTTCTGATTGGAGTTTGATGAGACCATCCATACCAGGGTTTCAGCATAATGCTGAATTAGTCTTATATGTTAGCCTTACTTATGTTACCTTCCTTTATTTCTCTCAGTTGCGTATCTTTTCTTCTTCCCTTTGCCCCCTTCTCCTTTCAACCCTCAGGTTCAACCTCCTCTCTAAATCCCATTCACCTAATAGCCTTCCCACTAGCTGCTTCACCATATTATGAATTACTCTCAAGATTGGTCACGTCACATGGGAAATTGTATAAAGAAGGGGCAAAGTGGGATCATAACAACATCAAGGCAACTTGAGGACATGTGTTCCAAAATTTTTCCTAGAATAGTAATTTTGAAGAGTTTGTTATTTCAGAATATTTGTGAATTCATCTATTTTAATACCTTCATTACTAGATGTTGAGCGGATGATATGTGACCAGTTTTAGCCAGATGCTGAAGAGAGTAAAAAAGAAGAACAATAATGATTCCCGTCCCTCAAGGTATACTTCATCGGTAGCTGAAGAAAATAAATGAAAACATGTTGGTCAGTTAAAGAAACAATGGGAATTCAGAGAGGACTGCATGAGGAAAGTAGGACTTTAACCGGGAACTGAAGGTGAGGGACACTGAAGTGCAATGGAAAGAGGAGAGAAGACACTGTGTAGGAAAGCGAGGAATGTTCCAGAGGACAGCAGCAGAGGGAGCAGAACTGCACCATTGCAGTAAGTAAATGAATCGAATGCCCACTGTGTGTTGTACACTATTCTACACATCGCACAGAGGCTACCCAATTTTACACACCTCAAAAGGCCCTGCCAGGGGGCATTACCATCAGTTACAGATCATAGTTGAGGCCATACCACAGAGCCTGTAAGTAGTGAAGCTAAAATTTGAAGCCAGTTCATGAAGACTCCAAAACCTGTGTTCTTAGCTACTACCCCAGAACGATTTCAATAGGGTCATTTTACAGAAGGCCTGGCAAGAAGGTAAATAGGGGTTATCAGCAATAGGCAAATGCAGCCAACCCTTATGGGTTCTTAAGGAAGGAAGTGAAATGCTGATAGCAGCTTTTAGAGCAATTTCTCAGATCCTGACCTGGGGAAACAGAATTTGGTTATGACCAAATCAGTTGGACCAAGTAGAAGATTGTGGGCCATATCCAGGGTTTGATGTGTTTTGGTCTGAGACCAAGGGGTGGGTGTGAGAACAGAGGGCAGTGGGTGAGTCTAAAAACCAGTCTAAAAGAAGAAAAGGAGTACATGTTGACATTGGCTAACCAAATGAAGGGAGAAGAAAAGTAAAAAAAAAGAAAAAAAAATCTTGGAAATGGCAAAAAAAAAAAAAAAAGACAAGCAGACAACAGACAGGGAAGCAATCAATATGGGCAGAAAGGGAGTTCAAGTTTTAATGTGTCCATCTGGGGGCAATGGCAGGACATATGAGGGCAGGTATGTCATAAGCATGGAGCTATCTTGGATGAGAGACCACACTAAGATCCCAGCGAAGCTGTGGAAACTGTGAAGCACTAAGCTGTCTGTAAGATAACTGTTACTATTTTGTAAAGTCTCAGAAGCTTCTTACAGGGAAAAACAGAACATAAGTACAAGATAAATAATGAGAACATTTCTCCCAGCTGCAACCTTGCCCAAATTTCTCTTCATGTCATGCTTTTCACACTTCCATACTACCTCCACTTCTTAATTTCTGCCCATGTTTGTTTAGATGTGCCTTTGCCTTTAATCCTGCTTTTCTTTTGTGCTGTCTCAAATAATAAGGACAATAATGACTGGAATCTGTCTATTTTGGCCTATACAGCACTGATTGGAGTGATATACTTCTATACCATGTTATTTCATAGTAAACATGACATTAAACTCAATTACATTGAAGATTAAATTCTTTAAAGTCAGCCATTCTAATGAGACTGACCTCACAACTCTGTACGACCTTTGTTGCACTACTGTGGGTAAAGGCTGAGCTACTATTAGAAAGCAAAACAAACAAACAAAAACAAAAAAAAATGCCTCAAAATGCAGGGACTCAACTACATGGAATTTTATTTTTCACCCATATCATAGTTCAAAAATAGCAGTCAAGGTCTGGTGGGGTGGCTCTGACATCATCAGCAGGCCTGGCTTCGGTCTTAGAGACTAAGGGGGCTATTCCCAGTCATTGCAAAGGGGAAAAAAGAAAGCAGAGGGCAATCAGCTTCTTTTTTTTTCCAAAGACTTGACACAGTTTGTACACACATCACTTCTACTCATACCTTATTGCTCTGCACTTAGTCATGTGACTCAGGGTAAGCCCAAGGAAAGCCGGGAAATATGGCTTCTAGTTGGGTGGCCTTGTACCAGCTACAATAAGAAGAGAGCAGGGAGTTCAGGGCTTTATTGTTAAAAAGAAAAAGGGGAGAATGAATTTGTGGGAACAATTAGCAAGCTCTACTATATCTAGGTTCAGATCCCCGCTCCTCATTATGCTGTTCTCTTCATTTAACAAGACCTCCCTCTCCAGGTGTCAAGCCAATTTTTACAGCAACTAATCCATTTTGTAGTACTGTTTTCAAATGGAACATATTATTTAAAAGAGCTGAAGGGAGAGCTGCTTTGGTTAAAGTTGGAACTGAGAGGCCAGAATAAGTATCTGAGTCTCCTCTTTTCTCTCCATACCTCACTTCATGGGAGTCCCTTAATTCTGAGAAATAAGGGGCGCCTGGGTGGCTCAGTCAATTAAGCGTCAGCCTTCAGCTCAGGTCATGATCCCAGGGTCCTGAGATTGAGCCGGGCATTGGGCTCCCTGCTGGGTGGAGAGCCTGCTTCTCCCTCTCCCCCTGGCTCATGGACTCTCTCAAATAAATAAATAAAATCTTAAAAAAAAAAAAGAATATGTTATCCTTCCTAAGCAGTCAAAAACAACCAGTGAAAATTACTCTCTCCCACTTAAATAATGAAAAGTCTTCTTCAAGTCCTGATTTACATCCATCTTGTCAGATAAGTGAACAAGTGAGCACAGAGCCATTTCCCAGTCTATTCTCAGAGAGCTTCTGACCTTGCAGAACACCCTGCCAAGTGTGAATTAATAATCACTTTGATGCAAAGAGTAAAAGGGGAGGATATTTCTGTGATTCTTCCCTACAAATCTAATCTTGACAAATGGAATAACATTATGTCTCATTAGCTAATAAACTGTCTAGATTGAAATTGCATTTAGGGATAGAAATGAGCTCAAATTATGCCTAATACTCCTGGAAACAACTTTCTATCTTCATTTCAAGAATAGAGTGATGTGGTTTGAAGTGGTGGGGTTTGGAGCCAACTGCCAAGAAAGAATTCTTGAGACATCTTTGGGACAAAAAGGTGGTTTCATTAAAGTCCAAGGACAGGACCCGTGGGCAGAAAGAGATGCACTGGGGTCGTGAGGAGTGGCTGATTATATACTTTCAAGTTGGGAGGGGGTTAGGAATAGTGCAAGTCTCTAAGAAATTTGGAAGCAAGATTTCCAGTACCTCAAGGGGGCTAGGTATTATTAGGAAAAGGTCATTTATTACTGTCTAATAAAACCTTAGTCATGAGACCCTTCAGATGGATATCAGTGGGCCATATGCTTGGGGGACGATTGCCAACATGTATCTTGGGGGGTAGAGACAAAGGAAGTTCCCAAAGGAATTTTTATATGTTAAAGGAGGCTTACAGGATCCTGTGGGGTAAGGCTAAGATGGCCTTTTGCCCTTAGCAAAGTATTAACATAGAGGCAGCTGAGTTCCTAGAGGAATGTCACTCTGCCTGCTTCAAGGACTTGCCAGTGGTCTATAAGAAGTAAGGAAATTTAATTTTTCTTTTGCCTTTGCTTCCCACATCATAAAGGACATTAAAAAAAAAAATCCCTAAGGAAAAGTCAACAAAACTAAAAACAAAACACTAAGAATTTTTTATTCTAGCCACTAATTCCATGGGCTTCATTACCGAAATCTAAGAAAACAGGGCAAACACCTTGACCATGGGAGGCCATGGCTAATTATTTCAAATCCTCTGAGCCAAAACCAGGCCATGAAGTTCATCAGGCCTCCTGTCAAAATCAAAATATTTAACAGCTTTTTCTTTTCTGTTTTTCTTTTTTTGTTAGCACAGTACTGTATTCTATCATTTATTCAGCCATTTTCTGATAAAAGTTCCCAAAGACGGAATCTCTTTCTTGAAATGCCCATGTTTGGGGTACAAATTGTTTATTTACATTTCAGATTTCTGAATGTGGGGGTAAGTTTTATCCAGCTGCTTGTCAATAATCCTAGGATTAGTTCAAAATGGATCATATCAATGCTTATGAGAGGAAATTCTTTGCAGGACAATCTCATTGCCTGAATTAACAAAATACACAGGCTTTATCACAGTGGGACTTTGTCATGGCCCCAAAGCACTTGTATATAGGGTTTTTTTTAACAGTGTCTTTATAGAATTCAAATAGAAAACTCAAAATATTGATGCACCTTATATTTGCATGAGTGAAGTTTCTCTGTAGTTTACAAGAGGTCTCTTGTTTATAAAGAAATAACTTCCAAGCTATACCAACATTTTATGGTCTTACTAGTGATTACTTTGCTATTGAGAATTACAGGAGACTAATATTTAGGATTCATACTGAAACACACATTAGAGTATCTAGCATGTAAATTTTGTTTCAGTTTCCATTATTTTAATTTGCACAGGACCTCATGCCAAAACTTATTCAAGAAAATATTGGGGTTTCAGGTATTGCTTTACATGTTCTATCAAACAATATTTAGATGATCAAAATACTGTTTTCCATGTCCTAGTCCCTGAAGAGTTATGAATAACTGCTTGTATTCAGGAGAGAGAATCCTGACTATAGGAATGCAACGTGTTATTTTTCCACCAATTCATATTCTAGGTGCTGGATCAAACCAGCAATTAAACTATCTAAGTACTACAGATAAAATCAGATTAAAATCAAATTATGGCACCTGGTCAAATACTTGCCCAAATAAAAATAGAAAGAGTCAATAATTCCTTTTTAAAGATGCCAGATGCTTCAACTCACAAGATAAATATCATTTAGCAAGTCCCAGCTCAGAGGCAGTGCCTGTTCAGTGGGTCCTTTGGCCCTGACAGTAAACTTCCTAAGCCTGTATCTTGCTTTCTTCAGTCCTTCAAGTGTGTGTGTGTGTATGTGCACACACATACACATATAAGAATCTGTTTTGAAGTTTGTCTCTGCATCCAGTCGTAGCCTGTCATTACAGTAGAATACTCTACACTTCAATAGGACAAGGGCGGCGTCTTTCTTATTGACCTCAAGTCCCCAGTGATTGGCACAAAGCAGGAACTCAAGAAATACTTTTGAATGAATTTGTGAATGAATAAACTAGTGCCAATATTTTCACTCCCACACCCTATAAAAACTACTTTGGTCAGGGTCCCCAGTTACCTCCATGTTGCTGAAGCTGGCTGTCCATTCAGTATCCTCATTGTTTTGACTCATCAGCGCACTTGACAGAGTTGGTCACTGTATCTTCTCTGAGATCTTCATCCTACAACACTGGTCACTCTTTTTCAATCTTTTTTTGTTAGTTTCTCTTCTCCTGGGTGAGTTTTAATGTCAGAGAGCCTGGATCCGACGGGTAGTGTTTTTTTCTTTATTCTTCAACGAGCTCACCAAATCTCATGCTTTAAATGACATCACTAATTTCCAGATTTATATCTACAGCCAATTCCGGAGTATCCAGTCTCTTCTTGATAGCCCCATTTGCACAGCTACTAGGCAACTCAGACTTCCCATATCCAAAATTGAACTCCTGCTCTCCTTCCTATTCACCCACCCACTTCTATCCCAAACATACCCCATTTGCATTCATCTCCCTATTAGTATCAGTTCATGGCTTTTCTGTCCTCTAGGTGCCCAGTCACCCACTGCTCCTACCACCACGAGACTGGAGGTGCCATCAGAAGAAGAAAAAAATGGGTTTTCTCTTCCTCCTACATTCATCCTCCTACCATCCTTTCCACTGGCAGATTCTATGTGGAAACCAGCTGGCAAGAGAGTCTAGGGATAGTGGTTTGAAGCTTCCAGACTCATGGTACACAGAGGAGAGTTTAGAAGCCTGAGCATAGAGCTGAGGCATCTGTGGGCACTCTCTGCCACAGCCTACTAACTCATCTCCCTGCTTCCATCCTTATCCCCTCGATTATTTTCAACACTGCACCCAGAGGCACACTTTAAAAAAATGCAAATCAGATCATGTCCCTCCTCTGTTAGAATAGAATAAAATAAAACAAACTTTATTTGCTCTCTGTTTCACTGAGTAAAAGACAAAGTGCTCACAGATGGCTACAAATGGAATGTGAGCTAACATCTGTGGTCTTTCTGACTTAGCTCTGTGGCAGCAACCCTGGCCTCCTGTTCTTGGAATACCTCTAGCTCCCTTTTGCCCTTGGCACTGGTGGTTCTGACAGCCTCCAACACTCAGTCCCCAGGTGATCACCTTCACTCACCACTAAGTCTTTGCTTAGTTGTTACTTTTCTAATGAAATTTTATTTTAAATTTTAATTTTAATTTTAAATCCCACCCCTAGCATTTCTAGTACCTGTGCCATATTGTGATTCATAAGAAATACACATTTTGGGGGGCGCCTGGGTGGCTCAGTTGGTTAAGCGACTGCCTTCGGCTCAAGTCATGATCCCAGAGTCCTGGGATGGAGTCCCACATCAGGCTCCCAGCTCAGCGGGCAGCCTGCTTCTCCCTCTGACCCTCTCCCCTCTCATGCCGTTTCTCTCTCTCTCAAATAAATAAATAAATAAATAATCTTAAAAAAAAAAAATACACATTTTGGTCATTCAGATGACCAAAATGTATATATCTTACATGTATTGGTCTTTGTCCATGGGTTCTTCACTCACAGCTCCTAAAACCCTTGGAATTTCCTGTGATAAGAGTGATTAAGATGTCTTTTGTTATGTTAATGAGGTAACTTTTGGACCCCACCCAAGGGTAGGGGCTAGGTACCAGAACCAACAATGTGATTAAAGGGTTGGAATTTTCAGTTCTGCTCCCCTCACCCCAATCTCCAAGGATCAGAGAGGGACTGAATGTTGAATTAGCCAATGGTTCAATGAGTTAATCAATCGTGCCAATGTAATGAAGTTTCCATAAAGGTCCAAAAGGACAGGGTTTGGAGAGCTTCCGGGTTGGTGAACACTTGTAGATACAGGGAGAGTGGTGTGCCTGGAGAGGTCATGACAGCTCTGAGCCCTTTCCACATACCTTGCCCTCTGTATCTCTTCGTCTGGCTGTTGATTCATATCCTTTATCATATCCTTTAATAAACTGGTAAACATAGGTGTTTCCCTGAGTTCTGTGAGCTGCTTTAGCAAATTAAAGGAACCTAAGGAGGAGGTCATTGGAACTTCAATCTATAGCTGGTTGGTTAGAAGTGCAGGTAACAGCCCGGGGCTTGTGATTGGCTTCTGAAATGGGGAGGGTGGGCAGTCTTATAAGACTGAACCCTTAACCTGTGGAAGGATGCTATCTCCAGGTAGATGGTATCAGAAATGAGTTGACACCAGCAGGGTGTCCAAGAATTGTTTGGTGTTTTGTTGGGTGGAATCCCCCCCCCCACATTGCAATGAAGTCCAGAAACCCTACAAAAAACAAACAAACAAAAAACAAAACAAAACAAAACAAAACCTACTCTGATTTCTTTGTTGTTGGTAACGTTTTTAACTTAGCACTTATCCCCTACTAACCCATAGAATAATTTACATGTTTAGTTTTTCATGTGTGTTTTTTTTTTTAATGATCTCTCCTTGCATAAAAAGATAGCTCCACAAAACCAGGAATCTTTGTTCAATGACATTTCATAGGCCTAGGCCAGTGTTTTAAAAGTAATGAAAACAATTTCCCACATACTTACCCTAATGCATATCAAGTCAAGGCTACTGACCAGGCAATTGGTTTGTGCGAAGGATAGAACAGCTGCAGGTTAACTCTTTCATGCCTTTTCTTATTTATATTTTTAACACTTAAACTTTGCTTTCATGTCTTTTCTGATAAATACCTTTATAGGAAGAAAAATAGAAAATGGGTATTGCAACGAAATGTAGGATAGCTGCCAAGTGACAGAATCAAGTATCTCAGGAGGATCTCTCTCATCTGCAGAACCAAAAACCCAGTCAAACCAGCTCAGGTCAAAAGTTGATTTATTGGGGTGCCTGGGTTCCTCAGTCACTTAAAGCATGTGACTCTTGATTTCAGTTCAGGTCATGATCTCAGGATTATGGGATCAAACCCCACCATTGGCTCCACGCTCAGTGGGGAGTCTGCTTTTCTCTCTCTGTCCCCCTCCCTCTGCACCCCCCTCCCCTCCCCACTCATACATGCTCTCTCTCTCAAATAAATAAATAAATTTTTGAAAAAAGGTGATTTGTTGACTACACAAGTGAAAAATCCAGGAACTGGAAATGGCATAACTGGATCCAGATACTCTAGTTGTAACCCCAAGAATCAGTATCTCTCTCTACCACATGACTTTTTCTTCTGTATTGGCTTTATTCTCAGACAAAGACTCCCTAACTGCTGCCAAACCTGACCACCAGCAGCAATAGTTTCCTTCCTGCTCATGAGGACCACAGTAGAGAAAGTGGCTCTTTCCCAGTGTTTCCAACAGAGTTCCCTGACTGACTCTCACTGGCCTGGATGAAGCGCTGCTGTTCTCAAACCAATCGCTCAGCCTTCAGTTGCCCTGTTTTAAGTCATATCCTGTTCCTCAGGCCAGGGGCTGGGGTGAACCCACTCAAACCAGATGAGAGTGACGGATAAGTGGTTTCACAATGACAAGTTAAGAACTTTTACCAAAATAAGGAAGAAGGGGCACTGGGCTGGCATTACAACTGATGCCTACTGTATTATGAAATGCCCAGAGTTCTGAGAAAAGTTAACAGCGTGTCTAGAGTAAAATGATAGGAAATGAGAATGGAAAAGTAGATTGGGTCTGATTGTAAAGAGCTTTTTCTTCTTCTTCTTCTTCTACTTCTTCTTCTTCTTCTTCTTCTTCTTTTCTTTTTTTAAATGAGAAAAGCACTACATGTGGTCTCAGGACAGGAAACCCAAATTCTATTCCCAAATCTTTCTGAAACTATCTATGGGATCTTGCCAAGTAACTTAATATCTATATAAATGTGTCCTCAACTGTAAAATGATAAATTATACTAAAATAATCTCCATGTTTCCCACCAGCTCCATCAACCGACGATTCCAGTGGGGCAAGGTAGGTGTTGCATCCAGCTAATGTACCTACCATAGACATACTTATTATCACGTAAGGGTAAGAAGAGGGAAACACCTGCCCTCTCTCCCTTGCCACCAGTTAGGAACACTGTTTCACACCTATACCTAGTGTAGTAGGGCATTCTGACAGATGGGAAAATTAATTCCAGACAGAGAGAACTGGGTTGTGGCTAGTGCTACCCAAACCTGGCTATGCTTCAGCATTGCCTGGAGAACTCAAAAAAATATAAACCTGGGCCTACTCCTATGGTCTTGACTTAGGTTCATGAATTTGTATTTTTAGAATTCCCCTTGTTTTTGTTTCCTCCTACTCTTCAGTCTTGGATATGGCAGTTTTCTTAAATACTAATCAAAAATCTTACATATCTACATGTCAAGAGAGATCTTGATTTGGGAATACCATCCACAAAATATCATCTATATTGCTTGACACTAAAATATGGGAGGAAAAAGAAACACCACATTCACTAACATACTTGAGTGTTTTATGCAGAAGAGAGACATTTCATTTGACAAGAATTATGGTTTTCCTAATATATACAAGATGCACCCTCTTTATTCTGCCAGTTTCAGAGAACTAGTCATAACTTTTCAATTTTCACATAACATCCAAGTCACAATAAGAATGAAGGCATCCTTCACATATCTTCAGTCATCGATTTTTTTTCAATAAATCTCCAGAATTGTTTTAAATGTGGTGATGGTAAGTAAGTCAATATCAATTATATCTAGCACATCTGCTCCCTTTTGTGATGTTTTTTAATAGATCACTACGTTATATTTGATCAAGTTCTTAATTTTATGAATCAATAATCTGCTTTAGTCTTAATTTTTCTCAGAGCATTTTTCTTAGATTTGTTTAGCCAATATTTTAATTTTTGAAAGTCCATCCATTTAGATGTGATAAAATTAGCCACAAAAGAAGCTTGAATTCTGAGGAAACGATATCTCAGTGCAGACATGTTTACCTTAGATAGTGTTGTCATTCTGACTTCCTTGCCTTTATGAACATGTGCTCTGGGTTTGTCAAGAAAGAGTTAACTTCAGCATGATGCATATTCCCGGGACTAAAGGAAGGGAGTGCTGAGAAAGCTGAAGTGAGATGTAAATACAGCATTTCCTTTCCACAGACATAAGAAAATAAATAAGCATCAAGTGTGCGTGTGTGCGTGCATGAGCACGCACACGCACACACACAATACATTTAGGATCAGTATGTTAAATGTCCTGAGAAGAGTTTAAGTGAATGATTATTTCAGGTACAATGGGAATAATCTCCAAACATCAAATACATTCTGACAGCTATTAGAAAAACAACTTGAAGAAAATAGACTCTTCCTTTGCCTTAGAGAATAAAGGTGATGTTTCATTCTTTAATAAGGTACTTTCCTTGCCAAGGCTGTTTTGGAATAGAAAGAATTAATATTTGAGTCACTAAATTGTTCAATCATTAATTTACCAAATATTTATTTAACCTCTTCTTTGCCTAGACAGAACACTTGGTACTAGGGAGATTTTTAGTATCTTCCCATGTAAACCATGACTGATACTACAATAGTTTTTTGAGTAGACTTCTTGAGACCATAGAGTTAAATCAGAGGAGGGCTCAGAAGTACCTCAAGGCCCCTCCGGCTCAAATGAATCACCTATCAGGACCCACAATAGAAATGTACCTCTTTCCCATATTCATGGAGCACATCCTCTGTGCCTAGCACTGCCCTCATCCTAATTCTGGGAATAGAGAGGTAAATCAGACTCAGATCCTACCCCCTAGAACTACCATACCAGTGAGGGAGCTGGACATGTAAGAAATGCTACGTGTGTGCCAGAAGCTATAATCATTGCAGGTGCAGAGTGCTAGAGCACAGGGAGGGCAGCCAGCTCCATCTTTCATGACAGCAGGGGCAGTGAAAGAGTAGGAAAGAAAGACCAGGTGTGCATGGCAGAGGGAAATGCTGGTGTAAGTGCAAAAATAGGCATGGCAAATCTGGGGGGAGAAGCTCTGGATGGCTTCAGATAAAGCAAATATGAGGAGGGATAAAGAGAGAGGAATGTGAAGAGAGGAGAAGAGTGTGCTAAGAAATAAGGAGGGATTTACTTGCTTTGCAAAGACTTTTCTTCATATTGCTTGAACACTAAAGTGGCATAGTCAAACTGCATTTCAGGACCACCCCTCCAGGGGCACCTGGGTGGCTCAGTTGGTTGAGCAGCCAACTCCTGATTTTGGCTCAGGTCATGATCTTGGGGTTGTGAGATCAAGCCCTGCCTTAGGCTCCTCGCTGAGTGTGGAGCCTGCTTAGGATTCTCTCTCTCTCTCTTCCTCTGCCCTTCCCCACTCTCTCTCTCTAAAAAAAAAAAAAAAAAAAAAAACACCTCCAGTGTTAATGTGAGAATGAATTCAAGGGAGGAAATCTGAAGTTAAAGAAACGGTTAGAAGACTATCTGTATCATAGAGAGCCACGGTGAGGGTCCACTAAGGGTGGGTGCGGGTGCCAGTAGGAATAACGAAGGGATGAGTTTGAGATTTGAAGTGACCAATTTTAGGTGGAGGATGCAAAGGAGGGAGGAATCAGGGATGACTGGCAATTTTCCAGTTGGAGAAACAACATGGATGGTGGCACCTCTGCTAAATATAACAAGAAGTAAAGACGTGGAGGAAATTGGGAAAGGGAAAGATGCTGACTTCAGTTTTTTTCATGTTAAGTTTGAGGTGCCTGTGGAACCTCCAGTAAAGGTTTCCATCAGGTAGGGGCATGTCAATCTGGACTGAGAAGACAGCTGAGGGCTGGAGATGTGGTTTCGGGAAACTTCTGCATACGGGTGGCAATTGAAGATGTGAGAGAGAATAAGATCAATCTGGAAAGTTGCCCAGTGAGCACAGAGGTAGCCTGAGAACAGAACTCTGAGGAAAGCCAATATTCAAGGGAGGAGTAGAGGAAAACCACCCACAGAGGAGAATAAATTGGAATAGTTTGGGGGAGAAGCAAGGACTGAACAGTGTTCCTTAAAAATAGCAACAAGGAGTTCATTAGGGACTTCAGAAGAGAATTTCAGCACTACATATGGGCAGCAGCCAAATTAGTCTAGAATAGTGAATTAAGGGCAGAGGCAGAGAATGTGGACTATGAACCCAGACCACGAGAGAGAGGAGACAGAATGGATGCCACCAGAAGAGAATTGAGGCTACGCCAAGGTGGTTTTATTTTACTGTTTTGTGATAGAAGATGTTTATATCCCTAGAGGAAAGAGACACTAAAATAAAGATTGGAAAGCATAAGCCAGAGGAAATAATAAATGGGTGAGGTTTCTGAGAAGGCTGTACAGAATGGGAGAAGAGGGTATAGGAAATGGATTTGGAGTTAAGCAGAGAGAAGGACACCGCTTCTCCTGAGAGGGGAAGGAAAAGCTTCGAGTGGATGCAAATGTTAACGTAGTGGAGGTGAAGGGACAGGAAGTTGAGGGCTTTCTCCTGCATCACCAATTTTCCCTGTGATGTGGTCTGAGTCATCTTAGGAAGGGGAGGATCTTGAAGGCCCCACTGTTGCAATCTCTTCCTTGGGTGACAAGAGGAATGTGACAACCTTGTGACCAGAGGCTGATAATTAAAATGCACAACCTTGTGGGGCCAGAGCTGCTGAACGATCGCCTTTGTTCTGAATAACTTCAGTTGTGAGCTTCATGTGTGGGGATGAGACTCCACTGGGAGATAAATGATTTAGCTGGAAGGTGGCAAATGTGGCAGTGGGAGGGCAGAGTGGAGGAGACAGAAGGAAGTTGACTCCCAGAAACACTGGGCCCCAGAGAGTGTCGGAGTTCCAAACAATTTCCAGAAAAGATGAATCCTGATTTAACTAATCAGGGGAAGAAGAAGGCTCATGTAGAAACACATTCATCCACATGATCCAGCACTGAGTACTACACACTGAAAGAGTTTTAGAATTTATCTTGCTGGAAGTTAAATACCTGTCATTGAAATTAAATTTAGAGCCATTTAAAACTGAAGGCAATTTTCTGGTTTTGTGTGTCAATAGTAATTGAAGAGCTAACCTTTAGGTAGGACTTTCTGTATTCATTTTGGCAGAAGTTCTATTTACCTAAGGTATTGATTAGGAATATTATAACATTAATAAAACTTGTTATTATTAATATTATTAATATTATTAATAATTAATATTTATTAATTAATAATTAATATTATTAATTAAGCTATACATTTAAGGCCTTCCTAATCCTGTCAGTGTCATTTTCCTTTTATTCAACCTTACCTACCCAAGTCCTTCTCTAGTCAAACTGGTCTATTCAAATACAATTTTATTTCCTTCTATATTAAAACCTACTCTACCTTGCCTAAAATCCTTTCCCCACTCCTATTTTTCTGAATCATATTCACCCTCAAGACACAGATCATATTTCTTCTTCTTCACCGTGAAGTCTTTGGGAGCTCTTCCTTATAATGATGTCTTTTCTGAACCTCCAGAGCAGGCATTGCTCAAATCACTCTTCCAGTACCTGCAAACATCACCTTTATTAAAATTTTTATTTTTATTTGTGTCTAGCCTCCAATTTGATCTGTAAACTCAGTATAGCTGGGGCGCCTGGGTGGCTCAGTCGTTAAGCGCCTGCCTTCGGCTCAGGTCATGGTCCCAGGGTCCTGGGATCGAGCCCCGCATCGGGCTCCCTGCTCCGCTGGAAGCCTGCTTCTCCCTCTCCCACTCCCCCTGCTTGTGTTCCCTCTCTCGCTGTGTCTCTCTCTGTCATATAAATAAATAAAATCTTTTAAAAAAAAATAAAATAAAAAATAAAATAAAATAGGGCGCCTGGGTGGCTCAGTTGGTTAAGCAACTGCCTTCGGCTCAGGTCATGATCCTGGAGTCCCGGGATCGAGTCCCGCATCGGGCTCCCTGCTCGGCAGGGAGTCTGCTTCTCCCTCTGACCCTCCTCCCTTTCATGCTCTCTGTCTCTCATTCTCTCTGTCTCAAATAAATAAATAAAATCTTTAAAAAAAAAAAAAATAAATAAATAAATAAAAAAATAAAAAAATAAAATAAAATAAACTCAGTATAGCTAAAATCCTTTCCTACTCTTTGATGTGCCCCCTCCCTCCCCATCACTACTCTGTAATATTATCTCCAAAATCTCCATCCCTGACAATACTCTTCTCTGTATCCCCAGTTCTCTTCCCTTCTTCCCACCACAAATATTCACCTGTTTCATCCTTTTTGCCTCATCTTTCCCTACATTTTCTCTCAATCTATCAGTCACTTCCTTTTGTTTCCTTTTCTAGCCAATCTAGATCACGTGGTCCACCTTTGAGACCATAATGTCAACATTATCAGCTTCCTTCTTGTTCAAAATCATCCACCCAGTAAAATGCCCAGCTTCAACTTATCCAACCATCATCCATCTTCACTACTGTGTCCAGATTGCTGAAGTCCCCTGAACATCAGCACTGGGGTCTCCTGTCACAACAATGCACTGCCATCTTTCCACTGGACTCTAGTCACCCACTTCTCCCACCCCACACTACAACCTTTCCAAAATGTTTCCACTCTCCTCTAGGCACTAGCTCCACCTATACTCCTCTCACTCACAAGAGAGGTTCACCTTCTAATTCACAGAGAAAATAGAAGCTATTCTCCCATAACATCAGGCCTCCCTTCTCTGAATAAATCTATTTATTCCTATGTTACTGCTTTTCTTCGATCCCAACGAATGATATCCTTTTCAACCAGAGTTAATTTTGTTATATACATCATGTTATATATTAATCGTCCTCTGATTCCTCAAGAACCTTGTTCTTTTTCCCTCTCCTTCCTATATCTTCAACCCCTTACTCTCTACCACTCTTCTCCCTAAGCTTATGAACATTCTTTAAGGTGTCCATATTTTTTAAAAAAGAGAGAGAATGAAGCTCTCCCTTGATTCTATGTCTCATTCATCTGTGGCCTCATATTTGTATACATTTATGGCCATGCTACATGAAAGAGTGGTCTATACACACTTTCTCCAATTTCTTTACTCTCATATTTACTGTGTATCACTGCAAACCCACTTCAGAATCCTGTGTTCCATTGGAGTGGTTCATGCAAATGGCACCAATGACATCCAGAGGAATATTTAGTCCTTGCCTTTCCTGATTTCAGTATCTGACACTGTTGGCTATTCTCCATCTCTCTCCTGGTTTCCAGAAACCCACCCCTTCTGGTTTTTTGTCTGTTTCTCTGGCCATCCTATTTTAGGCCCCATCTGGTTCCCTTTTCCTAGATATTTCTAAGGATAATGTCCTCAATTCTCTTCCCTTTGTGTTATATACTTTCCAATGTTGATTGCATGTTGGAATCACCTCAGAGACTTATTTGTAATTATTAATGTCTAGTTCTCATTCCCAGAGATTTTTATTCACTTAATTTTGAGTGGTTCATACATCAATATTAAAATAAGATAGGGACGCCTGGGTGGTGCAGTTGGTTAAGCATCTGACTCTTGGTTTCAGAGCTGAGATCATGATCTCAGGGTTGTGAGAGGGAGCCCCATGTGGGCTCTGCGTTCAGTGGGGAGTCTGCTTGGGAGTCTCTCTCCCTCTCCTTCTACCCATCCCACTTGTGCTCTCTCTCTCCCTCTCTCGCAAAATAAATAAGCAAATAAATCTTAAAAAATAAAATAAAGTAACGTAAAATAAAAATAAATCTCACCAGTGATTCTGGTGCACAACTCTATCAAAGAACCACTGCTCTACAGAGTTGTCTTGTGTAATCCTATCCATTTCCATAACTGCTTCCTATCCATTAACAACTTTAGGTTAACCAGCACAAGTGGGAAAGAAAATCCTGGATAATCATGTCACAGAGATAATATGAATAGACAAACTATACTGCAAAATAGTTTTAAGGCCCATTTATTTAGAAAGACTCATTTTAAATATTCAGGGACACATTTATCATTCTAGAGACATCATTCAGCAGTGTTAATACAAGGGCAGTGGTTTAAAATTACATTGTTTAAAGAAAAATGGTCGAAGTCTCAAAGATGTCTTCCTCGTATTGCTGTCTGTCAGAGCTGAGCTCTTCCTTTGTTCAGATACGAAAACAAAGACTACAATCCTTCTTACTCTGAGTACATTCTTCTCTTCACATTTTAAATGGTCCAGCAACTGCTGCCATTGCAAAGCTCGTGTCCAAGGCTCATCTCATTTTTGCTGGGTGGCCCCTGCCCTTCACTGCAATTGCCTTTTCCCACACTGCCATTTTCCTTCTTCCCACATCGTAATGTTTTCTTCTCTCACAACTCACAGATGGTAGAGTCAAAATACTCATTAAAAAAGAAAACAAAACAAAACAAAAAACAAAAAGCAACTTTCTGGCCTCAAAAAACATGATTTGCAATTTGTGTTCACACCCACAAAATGACAGTTGTCCCATGCCAGTCTTGTAGCCTCATGTCTGTTTGGTAAGACAGAGGGCTCCCAAACTGTAGTAACCACTATGTAATCTGTTGTAACCTCCAGATGACAAATATCTTCTAAAATATTGCTTCACAGAAATTGTGTTTTTTTTTCAATAAATATACTGTTTAGCATTTTTTAAAACCACATTTAATCCACAACCTACAAAAAGTATATGCTGATCACTACGTATATTTAGGGCTCCCAAATCTACAGCTCTGTCTTAAAGTCTTCATAATAGTTTCAGACCGTCCTGCCAAAGATCTGCTGAAAAATCCACCTGGGTACTCACTCCATAGCCATGTCACACCTAAAATGTCCAAAATGAATCCATCAATCTCCTTCATCCTCTCTCCGGAGACTGCTCCTTCTCCAGACTCCCTCTTTCGGTGATTGGCAAAACTAGCCTCTTATTGGCCACCTGGCCAGACCCTGCCCTTGCTCAGGACCCTACATAAGTCTCTGCTCCTTTGCTGGTATCCTCCCTCCATGGCACTCTACTCATCTCCTCATCTCATATGGAAGAGAGTGAGGGATACAGAGAGAAGACACAAATTATTTTTCATTATTTTTTCACTGCTGCTGTTGTTACTATAATTACTATTTGTTCTAAACTGGCACATTCATTGTGGTCTCTTAAGCATTCTAATAACTTCCTACTGAAACTAATACAAAATCAAAACCTACCGTAACTTATCTGACCCCACAGGAGCTGATCCTTTTCTGTTTCTAAGATCCTCTTTTCCTTTTCTCACCTTCACTCACTTATAGCTACACATGCTTTCTTACCATTTCTTGAACATTCCAAGCTTGTTCCTGGTTTGGGAGATTTTGCCATTGATAATCCTTCTGTACAGAATACTTTACCTCAGTCTTAATAAGGTTGGTGCCTTCTTGCCCTTCTGGTCTTAAGTCAAAGACATTGTCTCAAAGAGTATCTCCCTGTCCATAAACCTAAATAAGGCCAATGCCCCATCACTATCACAACATCCTATTTTGCTTTCTTTATAACATATATTACCCTCTGAAATTATTACATTGGTTAGCTTTCTTGGTTTTTGTCTGTCTCCCCTCATGAAAATGTAAACACCCTCTGAAGAACAGCTATGTCTTTCCTGTTCACGGCTCCACCTCCAGGAGCTAGAACATTGCTGGTGCAGAGTAATGCTCAATCGTTTTTTTTTTGTTTTTGTTTTTGTTTTTTTTTAAAGATTTTATTTATTTATTTGAGACAGAGAGAATGAGAGACAGAGAGCATGAGAGGGAGGAGGGTCAGAGGGAGAAGCAAACTCCCTGCCAAGCAGGGAGCCCAATGCGGGACTCGATCCCGGGACTCCAGGATCATGACCTGAGCCGAAGGCAGTCGCTTAACCAACTGAGCCACCCAGGCGCCCCTGCTCAATCGTTTTTAAATATTAACCAGTAATGATAAATACTAAGCTGTCCACTAAACATGAGGAATTACATCCCAAACATTTGTTGGAGGACAAGGGGAAGGGAACATCAAGAGAAATACCAATTTGGAGAATATAGCAGCCTGTAAGAATCCCTAAAGGGATGATTTGGGTCGGAGTTAAGGTTAGCAGAAAACAGCCAATTTGTAGGAAGTCATGGGGACTAAGACAGAACAAATTTTCAGCAATTGTTTTGAAATCCACCTGACCCAACTCTGAGTCCCTGGATAGAGAACCACTGGGTCAGGAAGCACGTGTTTATGGTGTGCCTTTTGTCATTTAATTGCACCACAACTGGTGTAGTAATTTGACTTTTTAACGTGCATGTGTATGCCTCCTCTTGAGAGGCAGTGTGGTGTGGTGCAAAGACCCAGATCCTAGGTCATTAACTAGCTTTATGACCTTGGGGAAGAACTATACATCCTACTTTGCTGACTCATCTATCTCCTGCCCTCCAAACCCAGTAGGAAATGAAACCTTTCTTTTGGGGTAGGATTTTAAAATGCTGCTCTTCTTTCCATTTAGTACCTTGACATTGGCTGCTCTTAGATTTAGCCCACACTCAGTTTTTTCCCACAAGACTCCTTACTATTTGTTTATGATATTTATTTTTTTCCCTTTGGCCAGATCTTCCTTAAGGTCTTATTCAGGTCTACATCTCATCTTCCACCCCAACTCCTTATCCCCACCTACTCCCAAACCCACCCCTTCACTATTATGCATGTAGTTAAAAAATAAAAAATGTTTGTTATAATGTTCCCCAAAACTTTCTGGAAAACAAATAGTAATATGTATCAAGTGCTTTAAAAAGAAATGTGTTCTTTGGGCGCCTGGGTGGCTCAGTTGGTTAAGCGACTGCCTTCGGCTCAGGTCATGATCCTGGAGTCCCCGGATAGAGTCCCGCATCGGGCTCCCTGCTTGGCAGGGAGTCTGCTTCTCCCTCTGACCCTCCCCTCTCATGTGCTCGCTCTCTCTCATTCTCTCTCTCAAATAAATAAATAAAATCTTAAAAAAAAAAAAAGAAATGTGTTCTTTGACTGAATTATTCTTTTAGAACCTTAATCTTAATAAGTAATTCCAAATGCAAACAAGAATATATGTGCAAAGATGTTCAATCCAGTGTGTCATTAACTGCAAAACTAAACAAACAAACAAAAAGACAAAATAGTGAAACAACATAAATAATCATCAAGAGCAGAGGGCTGAGTAATTCATGAATTATCTAATGATAGAAGATTTACATATACGAATATATGATATGATATATGATAGAAGGATATTAAGCATTCTTGTGAAATGATGTTTTTATGGACAGGGAAGTAAAACATACTACTAAGTGAAGAAATCAAGTTTTAAAAAGCTATATGCATTATGATTCCAGTTGTACAATATTATAAACACACATACACACACAAGACTGAAAATGTAGTGAAATGTTAACCATGAATATTCTTGGAGTGAGATTATGCATGATTATTTTTCTTTAAATCTTTTTCTATATTTTCAGTTTCTGTAATGTATGTTCATTACTGCTTAATAATCAAAAGAAAAACGTCTTAAAATTTTGCTAATTAGTGAACTGATGAATTAAGAAAATTGTTATAGCTTAACTATAAAATGGGACTATTAATACTATTTCCCTTCCCATGTTCTCCTGTGTGAAGCTTAACGGAAACACTATTACACTTCACACTCTAATTGTTAGTATTAGTTTCCTCCATAGGTTAGTAACATTTTAAGGAAAAAAATGACAAAGTCTTATATTTCTTTCAGATAAGTGAATTCCAGTGCACATGGCCAATAAACAGTTGTTAAGAAATTATGATTTACAAGGATTAATTTTTGAACTCTGAGATTCACAGTAATGCAAATCAGTGCTCATGTATAGACATTACAAAAGAAGAAAGAATAGAGCTAGATTTGTTCAGAGCATGTTGAATGTCAGATAATTTACATTTGTTTACTAGGAACTATTGTATGAGGCAGAGATTATTAACCTTGCTTTACAGTTTAGGGTGTTGAGATTTGGAAAAGTAACGTCACTGAAATTACTGAAGTAAATTATATTCCAAGTACTCTCCAAATGCTCCACTTCCAGTGGACCCTCCCCTAGGTGAGGATCCACAATCCATCATTGACCCAGGTTTGGCCTTGGGCCTTGTTTAAGCCAATGAGCAGGAATATCACATTGTTCACCACGAGTCCTCTTTTGTCCCTCTCCCATGAGGCCAACAATGTCCTCAATAACAAGATACAGGCTGTGTCTTTACTTTGGTTTCTGGAATAAAGAAGCCATGGAGCAAAGACATAGCCAACCCAATAAAACGTAACGTGAGTGAGCAATAAATCTTTGTTGTAAACTACAGAGACGGGGCAGCTGTTTATCCTAACCTAACCTCTGCTGACAAAGACTCACTAGCAATTGGCGAGGACAAAATGCAAACCCAAGTCTGGTTGGCTCCAATGTCCATGCTCTTTCCATTACATCACTCTATGTTTTCAATTTTTTGATGAAATTTATTTTTATGCTGAGAAAGAATGTGTAATGAAACAATAGCTTCTGTGGATCAGGAATGTTTTCTAAATGCAAAACTGAAATGGCTAGTATTTTGTTTCCCCATGATCCCTGTCTCTTCTATTATACGACAAGTAATTTTAAAGATTTAATCTAATACCTTGGAAATTGTCGCTCATACCTCTTGACTGATACTTCACGAAGATTTCATGTGTTGGTTAGCTTTATCACCTGAGTGTTCAGGTAGAAAACCCACATTCAAGTGAATCCCCTGCCTTTTTGCTTTGGGAAGATTAATTGAGCTCGTGGGTATGTGCCACCTCCTATTTGTGAACCGTTTCTGTGGATGAGGAAATAGGCTTTTTTAAGGTTTCTGCTTTTGCCTTGGCACACCATGGGTGGGAACCTCTCAGTCCTACCACTTGAGATAGCTCAGACCTATCAGGAAGCCGTTCCTAAAGAAATGGGGATCTCCTAGTGGCCATAGCTATTTGCTGCCACGGAGACTCAAACCTTTGGCAGCTCCTACTGGACTTTCTGTAGGATTTTGGAAAATTCCTAGCAAGCTCACCTTTACTATTTTGAAAGTCTGGAAACTAAAAGTTAGTTTCTAACCGCCCACAGTTATAGAAATAAAATTGATGATCAAACCTAGTCAAACTCATTAAGTTTTGACCTTGAGTCCCAAGAGCACACACATAAATATAAATACAAGTATATACTATCTCTTTTTAAGGCAGCCTAGAGCCCGTGAGTTAGCCCTTGGTTGCTCACTGGTCTTGAGTATAGCTGAAGTCATAGCAATTTTTATACCCGGTGTCTCTGACTCATCTTTCACTTTTTCATGTAAAATTTCAGCCTTCTTTAACATGACATCCCTGTCCCCAAGATGTATTTGGGAAGTATCCCCAGCAAGGGTCTCCTGTGCATTCTGGAACAAGTTTAATCCATTGGACATAGTATAACCTTTCCCAGGCTTCTAATGGAAAATCAGCATGCTCAGGATCGTTCCCTGTCTCTACCATTATTTCCACTACTTACAGATGACACTGTCTTGATAAAGGTGCTGTCTCCTCATGAATTGAAATTACATAGCCCTCAAGACACTGAAATATGGCTGAGTTCCTATCCTCTCTAAGCTAGGGATCTGAATCAATATGCCACCATCAACTATCTTTATTTCTATCCTCCCACCCCTTCTAGGAGTGACGAACAAGCTGTCTCCCCACAAAAAACATAATATGGGTTAACCTAATGTCTCATCACTACCTAAACCACTTCTTCAGGCTGTCCTCACTGAGGACCAACACAAATCTCCCTTCTAACTCTCATTTCTTTACAATATCTTATGAGTTTTCTTTAATTTATGCTCACAGTGCTCTATAGAAGTGTAATTTACATGCAGTATAATCAAAACCTTAGGTGTACAGCTTGATGAAATTTTGTATACTTCAGTGTAGCCTGGTCAAGATAGAAAATATTTCCACAACTCCATAAAGTTTCTTCGGTCCTTTCATAGTCAATAATCCTCATATTCCTCTCAGCTCTACAAGTAACCGCTCTTCGAAATTCTATAACCACAGAGGAGTTTGACCTATTCTTGAATTTTATGTAAATAGAATCACACATCTACGTTTGGTGTCAAGATTCTTTCGCTCAAAAAGTTTTTGGACGTATTAGCTGAATAATAATCATGTGTATCTGCTACAGTTGGTTTATCCATTTTTTAAATTTTTTAAAATTTTTTTAAAATTTAAATTCAATTAATTAACATATAATGTATTATTTGTTTCAGGGGCACATGTCTGTGATTCATCAGGCTTATATAATACCCAGTGCTCATTACAACAATACCCTCCCCAATGTCCATCACCCAGTTACCCTATCCCCCACCTCCCCGGTTTATCTATCCTTCTGTCAGTGGACATTTGGGTTGTTTTCATTAGAGGCCTATTATAAACAATGCCACCATGAATATTTTTTTTAAGTCTTTTTATGGATGTATATCTAAAAATGAAATGGATAAGCCATAGGGTAAACGTCTTTTTATTAGAACTTGCCAAACAGTTTTACAAAATGAGGTGCCATTTTATATTCCCACCAACAGTAGATAAGTGTTGCATACTTTTCTGTATGTGGAGGTATTTCATTGTCCTTCCAGTGAATTCCTGAAAGTCCATGAACCAATCAAATCTAATCCTATGGCAAGTATAACATAGTTCCTGTGTTCAGGTTAAACAATTATTATTTTTAATTGAGATATAATTGACAGATAACATTATATTTCTACGATGATGATTTTTATATGCTTATAGGCTTCTAAACACTAGAAGCTCAAGATGGATTTTCCTTTTCAGATATCAGAAAAGGAAATTACAATAAAAGCTTAGAATCCTTTATCCAAATGGAATTTTTGTATGTGGGCTGTTACTGTTGTGCATGCCTGAAGGAAAAGTTTTTCATTTCTTCTTGATGTTTTTATTACTTGATTGCTCATTTTCAGAATCCCTCATGCTTGAAGGGTATTTTGTGATTTCACACATTCATTGGCTCTCTCACTGCAGCCTGTATAAGTTAGGGAGATAAAAGTGTTATCACCCTGTCTGGAACCTCAGGGTTGGCACTGGGTGTTAAGCAAAAATAACAGCCCCGATAATGAGGTTTCCCAGAGGAGGTACCTGCACATGAGGCTCACTGTTGGGCCACAGCTGAAACTATGTTCCAGGTCAGCACCAGAATTAGAGCCAAAGAGATTCCACACCCAGAGATGTAGTCACTTGAGCCCCCGCTGCCCCTCAACACACCTCAAATGTGCAACAATGTTGATGACACAGCTGTCATGTGCTCTTTACCTCAGCTAGGAATTTCATAACCAGCTGGACCCAGGCCCAAATCCGCAGTTGGAAGACGGTAACACTTAAGGAGGGAATAATTTCTTGAGCATTTGTTTCATAATTAATTAAATGGACACCACCGCTCCATTAGAAATCTTCATATACCAGAGAAACACATCCTAGTTTCCTTTTACTCTGCTGTTTTTATATTAGTTGCATTTGAAGCTAATTAAGGCATGATTCGACCAATATAGTCCCCAGATTAATTTTTTATCTTCTCTGGGTTCTAAATACCTGGCAGTCAGCAGGCCTTTGTCTCGGGAGCTTGTAGGTGGCCCAAGATGCAGCTGTGACTGCTGCTGACAATGATTCTGAGTCTTCCTTAAGTCACTTGCTTTCCAACACTCCTTGTAGTTATTTCAAAGTAACAATGGGAATTTCTTAAACCTACTTGAGGGAATAGCCTGAGTGATTCCCTAGGAGACTATTCAGGGCACATACAGGTTCTTGGCCCACCCACTCAGAGTTGCTTGACCTTTGAGAGCATCTGTTTTCTCTGAAAAATAAAATTCTTAATATTTCCTCTTGGGATAGTTGTGAAAAGTGAATAGACAAGTGAATGTGAAAGTCCTTCATTAATTTTAAGGCATGGCAAAATACTTTTTGTTACCCTTAAAAACAGAAAAGCCGAAACGAGTGCATAGAGCAGGATATCACTAAATGTCTGCATCTGAATATATGAATAAGATGGGTGGTATTTCTCTCAAAGTGCTCTGTATTTCATGTCAAGGGGGAAAAAATAAGATAAACCATGTCCAAAAGAGAGTGTGTTGACAAAACGTATGTCAAGATGATATTTGATGGAAGACGCTACTAAAGCTAAGGATAAAGGTAGAGAAAAGAAAGCGTAACTAGAAAAACTGGGAAAACAAAGGAGTCTGTAGAGATGATAACAAATGAAATATAATTGTGCTCATCAAATGTGACAATAAAGCCATTATGAGTATACGATACCTAACTTCTCCAAGATACATATGAAGTGACATTAGGAATTGCATAAATCAGAGAACTATGTCAATTCTCTTTTCAGGTATACCTGATGTTTGCAGAAACTGTCCCTACTTACCACTCAGGCCCTTGTGAAATCACTTTGAACCTTTGGCCCAAGATCCAGTCTAGTGATTTTGCTTTAGAATGCTCTGTGAGCTACAGTTTCTTATCATCCACATCCAGGCAAGGCTCATCTGTGTTCTGGACTCTATTTGTCCTAGTTCAGTTCACCTTACTAACATTCCAGGGGCATCTTGCTTTCTTTGTCCTCCAACAGCTCAGTAGAATTATACTTGGGTGAAAAAGATCTGAGTCCTAATCTTCAGGATTAGAACTTCAGTCATTGGAGTGAATCTGGAGATGACTCTGGTTAAAGTTCTCTGGCTTTGTCTACAGTAGGATTTTGTCTACTATAGACATTGTTACACTCCCACCTGACAAAGCCTGATTCACAAAAATGCCTACCTTTTAAATAGATCCATTTAGAAATGCTCCTTGGGTTTATGAAAAGATTTGCTGTACGACTTCTTTAAATAGGTCTTTTACTGCATCTGAATAAGATTTTACTTTCCAATTTTCAGGAACACATCTATCACAGGTAAAGTGGGGTATTCCTGCATAAGAACAGTGCAGGAAGAATATCTTTAAAAGTTTAAAGGCCTGCTGGGGTGCCTGGGTGGTGCAGTCAGTTAAGCGACCAACTCGGCTTCCTCTCGGGGTATGATCTCAGGGTTGTGATCTCAGGGTCATGAGATCGAACCCTATATCAGGCTCCATGCTCAGTGGGGAGTCTGCTTGAGATGCTCTCTCCCTCTCCCTCTGCCCCTCCTGCTCATGCACTCTCTCTCTCTCTCTGAAGTAAATAAATAAATATTTAAAAAAAAATTTTAAAGGCCTGCTTGAAAAGCATAAGAAAAAATACCAAATGTTAGTCTTGCTCATAAAAAAGAAAATGGCCTGGTTTTCTCCCAAGTCTTGTTAAAACTCTATCCAAACATGGGACACCTAGTCCACTTGTCTTTTGCATTCTAGTTGCTTGGACTTGACAACTGATGTATCCAGAATCATTTTTTGTTTTTGTTTTTGCTTTTAAGACAAACCCTCTTTCTTATAGGTAAAAGTAAGAAAGTAGTGCCTAGAGGGAGTCATAAGGTTAAACATTTATTTTGAAAATAGGATGAAAGTAGAGTAGAAGCAGCCCTCAATAATCCATGTTAATAAGGGGCAAGATTAGTTTACTTAATCCAAAAACTTTTATTTTAGACACCACATCCAACTTTTTAATTAATTCATTCATGATAAATATTGCTTTTCATTTCTTGTTAATACCTTCACCAATTCTCTTGCTTAAATTTCCATTCAATTTTTTGTTTCCTAAGACCCCAACAGTATTCTGTAGACATGAAGGAGTTAGATCACTCCTTTTCCATTAATCCGTCTAATTACCCAACTCACCCCCAAGCAACCTGCTAACCAGAAAGACAACGTATTTCATTAGTGAGCAACAGTGGTTTGCAGAACTGGATCAACCAGATTCTGCTCTGCCCAGGTTTCTGAATTTCTGGCCTCAGCACAGCTCTGTAGGTTAGGGCAGTATATCAGAAATACTGGAAGCTTAAGTTAACTTCTGGCTTCTTCCTCTGTACCTTCTCTCTTCCAGTAGTCTTTCAATATGTATAAGACTCTCCCATATCGGTACCTGTGTGGCTCAGTTGGTTAAGCCTTTAGGCTCAGGTCATGATCCCAGGGTCCTGGGATTGAGCCCCGAATTGGGCTCCCTGCTCAGCGAGGAGCCTGCTTCTCCCTCTCCCAATCACCCTGCTTGTGCTCTCTCTCTCTCTGTCAAATAAATAAATAAAATCTTAAAACAAACAAACAAAAAGACTCTCCCATAATCATTAAAAAAAAAAAAAACTTCTCCTTTGACCCCATTGTATCTCTTGGACTACCATTCAAATTTTTTATTCCTTTGTCCAAATTTATCAGAATTGCAACCCACACTCCCGTTTGCTTGAGAATACAAGTGAAATCTGACATCTGCCTCATTACTTGATTGAAATTGCTCTATTGTTTCTCCTAAGGTCACAAGCAACTTCTAAGTTACCAAATCCAAAGGATATTTTTCAGTCTTTACCTGTGGGAGGCAACTTGGTTTTAATACTGTTGTTTACCTCCTGCTTCTTAAAACTCTACTCCCTTGGCCTCCATGCTACCACATCTTCCTGGTTTTCCTTATATTTCTGTGAGTCTTCCTTTTGCCTGTTCTCTCTGCATAACCATTCAACATTGCCTAGGCATATAGAGCTTTATCTCACCACGTTCCATCCGTGTTCTGTCCCTCTGTGGTTTTATCTACCCATAATTCAAGGGTTATATGTTTGCTAATAGCTCCCGGATCTCGCACTGAAGACTGAGATTCTTATGTTGAAATATAGGCTGGATAACTCCATGAGAATATACAACAAAGCTTTAAATTTAACATGTTCAAAGCTGAAATTATCAATTTCTCCCTTAAACTTGTTCCTATTCTTATATTTTCTATTTCGTTTTTATGGGATTGCCATTCAAACAAATGTTTAGACTAGAAACCTGGGTGTCATTCTTGACTGCCACCTCCCTCAACCCTCACATGTAATCAATGAAATCACAAAATCTTGATGATTTTACTTATAAAATGTACCCTTTATTACGCCGATTGCTAGGATTAATACTAACGCTCTTGTCTCCTACACAGTGTGCTAACCTCCTCAACCATCTCATTGATGTTCTTCTCACCTTCCACTGGCCACTAGAGTTGGATCTACAATATCTATCCCTTTAACGGCTCCCTATCTCCTCACAATGAACACCAAGTTCCTTTACATGGAAGAGAGCCCCTTGCCCACCTCTATGCCTTCATTTCTTGCCACTCAATCTCACACCTTTAATTTTTTTACCACTCCGTTTCACACTTCATATTTCAGAAAATTCAAAATGCCTATAGTTTCCCACACAGCATTCAATTTCTTGCCCTTGTCTTTGTTTAAGCTGTCTCCATTCCTATCTCTTCTTATCTTCCCCTCACTTCGGCTAACACCGCTCACTACCTAGCTTCTACTCATCCTTTGAGAATGAGCTCATCGTAATCTCCTAAAGCTTTTCTGACAGCAACACCCTCCTTTCCACCTGAGGGTAGTTGAACGTCTCTCCTCCAAGACCTCAGGTGTCTTGTAGATCTCCCTCTGCATAATCATCCTCAGTCTTCAGCATAATACCTGAGAAGAACTGGCTCTCACGGATATTTGTTGAATGAATGAGTGTGGAATAACAGGTTGGCTTCCTGCTGACTGGGCTTTTAGCATTGTATCAGTCTAAGATATGATGTCATTTCTTTCCATTGTAGAGGAGGCAGAGAGGAATATGACAAATGATTTTATCTCATTTCCTTTGAACAGTTCAGCCTCATGATTTTTGTTTGAAATGTTATGGACTTGCAGAATACCAAAGGCATCCAGATCTAAATGTGGCCATCAAATTACATTTCAAAAGTAATAATTTTAAAATAGCTCCCATTGTGGAAACTGTGTGACAAGTTTCCTCTGAGAAGGGACACGGTCAGAGGTTGCCTATAGCTTTCATGTCCTTTTGTTACACATTTTCCATAGGAGACCCCAACAAGTAGGACAAGTTTCACCTGTGTGTCTGCTTTCTCTCTGGCCTGGGACAGGGCTGGTAACTGATGTGAAACTTGGTTAAAGTGGGTCACCAAAAAGGAGAGAAGGAAAATCTAAACGCATGGGAGCCACCTTTCCAATAATCAAGAGATAACATGGTGCGCTTTTACACTGTTTTAGCATTTTCAACTCCAGAAAAAAAGGAGAGTGCTTCCTGTGACTCCCAAGTCAGCGCCTGGGCTTTGTCTCACGGGAAGCATCTGGACGCCGCGGGTCGGAGGCGAGGAAGGTTACAACCCGCATGGTGCACAGGCACTGATTAAGCACGTGGAAACCGGAAGGTTCAGGGACTAGGATGTGTGAATACTTTTTAAGGGCAGAGAAGCATAGACAGCGGAAGAACTAGCGGAAGGTATCTGAAAAAGAAACCAAGAGGCTTCAAGAAATAAAAACAAGGTAAGTCATATAATTACTATCTACTGTGTTAAAAACGACAGAAAGAGAAAAATTAAGAGACAGAGTTTTTAACTTAAGGAAAAAAAAAAATGACGGAAGGAGTGCAGCAGTGACCACAGATGATGCATCTAACATCCTTCGGTAGATGATGGGGAACAAGGAAATACTGGAAGGGAGAATAATGGTCGTTTTTATCAAAAAATTTTCCAGTTTTATAGACAAGAAAGTCTTTAGTTCTGTACCTGCATAAGACTTCCTTTGTTAAGGCTTATGTTACATATCACTAATATTCATTTAACTTTAAAAATAAACAATTTAAAAATTGTCTTAAATATTGGATTCTAGACAAGATACAACTCATTAGATTCTTCCACCTATACTGGTTTATTTTCTAATTTTGCAATATTAGCACTTGGAGATTTACATTCCACTTTCATCCATTGGGTATCCTCCAATCAAAGCACCCTTGTGAAACCCAACCCCAAAACTCTCCAGACTCATGGATCCCTTTGGCTGCCAGAAGGACTCAGTATGCGCTTCATTTTCCATGCCCTTCCTCCAAAGGCATTTGGCTCAGTCATTCAGAGTGTCATAAGTTTCTTAACTAACAGTTTCTAAAGACTCAAGTTTTCATAATAGAATAAAGCTTATACAAGTAGACAATTATAGGTAGACAGTTATAGGTAGAGAGATTAGTTTTGTCCCTCTGTTAAATGAAAAAATAGAAAAAATAAATTCACATATTATTTTAGATTAAAAGCAAATGTGTTTGGTCTGAGCTTGAAAAGTTCATTACATGGATTTGGATTAATACTTTGCAGTAACGTGGTACATATGTACCATTAATAAAAGCTGTATCTTTAGATATTTAGACAATATCTTTAAAATTTAGTACCACCAAGTCATTTCATACTGGAAGCCAAAGCCCTACATAAAACAATCTATAATCCACAAATATTTTAGGCCTAGCACGGGGGGGAGAAAAAGCATGGTATTGAAAAAGTCACATTTATTGCTACATTGTGGAATCCTAAATTCATCTGCTTATTATGCAAAACAGCGACCTTTTTCATTTCTAAACTATAAACACACTTGTAAATGTTACAAATATAACATCCTATTCATGACTAAATCGGCTTACTCTGTCATGAAACCCTTACTCCAGGCTGTTCTCCATGAGCTATGGAGAAAAAGAGCAAAAGATAGAAGAAAAAGCATCAGTACTCTATATTTTATTTGGCTTAAGCATTTCTTTTTGTTTTAGGATGTCCCCAGGCAGTAATTTCATTAATCCTTGTGTAGGGTATTTGGCGCGAGCCAAGCTACTCATGCTGTTTGACAAAGTCCAAGTATGGGGGACGATCCTGAAAACAGGAGACTCTACAGCTGGCTCCTGCTATTCTCTTTCATTTTGTTTATGGCAATCTTTATAATTGTGGGAATATTTCTGGGGTTTCATGTTAAAGTGACTACTCATCTTAGTTACGCCTATCTAAGCAATCATAATGAAACTAATTCCACGAGGCCCCCCAGGCGCCTCAGAAGCGGCAAGATTCTAAGAAAGGAACAGCTCAGGCTGTTCCACAGTTCACTATATTTCCTGCGCTATAGAACAAAATAGTAAGACGGTCAGGCTCTGTCTAGCACCTTTCTCTTTGCGTATTGTTTTTTAGTTTTAGTGAAAGTCAATAAGCGGATATCAATAAAGGTCATGTTAATCATTACAAAGGAAAAATAAAAGAAGGCTATGTCTGTAATCAAAAAAATGATCTAAGATTATCTCAATCAATTGTGAAAAAAACATAATCACATGTTACGAAAGTATGGAAAAACAAAAAAATCCTAACATATAAATAAAGTTCCTCCGAGGCTGTCAGGAGGAGATGCTTGCAGCCTGATCCTGTGTCTGTGTCTCCTCATTCGCCGACCCCGTCCTTTCCTACGAGACACCCACCCCGGCTGGAGCTGGACTCCGGCAGGTATTCCTACTAATCCAGTAAGAAGTTCTTCTAATAACATTTCTCCATAGCAGTTGAAAGAAAAATTAAGGTACCAGGAAAAAAACAAAACATTCTCTGCCATACAGGAAAGTGGGATCTGAAAAATCTAAGCAGAAGTGTAGAAAAATACAGCCTATTCCCCTGTATTTTGCTTGTTCAACATCCTTTTTGACAGGGACAGAATCTGGCTTCTTGGTACAGGATGACACGGTATGTATACTACTTCCCCATTGCTGGCTACAAATTACCCCTAAATTACCATAAAAAATAAACAACATCTCACACAGTTCCTGGAAAGTCAGGGACCTGACAGCAGTTTAGTTAATGGTTCTAGCTCAGGGGGTCTCATGAGGTTGTAACCAAGCTAGGGTGACCAACACTCCCAGTTTGCCCGCGACAGAGGAGTTTCCCAGGAAACAGAATGTCAGTGCTAAAACTGCAATAGTCCCTGGAAAACCTAGACAGTTGGTTTCCATAAATCGAGTGTCATTTGGGGCTGTCATCTCTAAAGATGACTGGGGTTGCAGGATCCACACTTCCGAAATTTACTCACGTGGCTGTTGGCAGGAGGCTTCAGTTCTTTGCTGTATAAACCTCTCCCCAAGCAAGCTTATAACATGGCTTCCCTCAGAGACAGTGATGCCACACTGCATTTTATGGCCTAATCTCCAAGGCATACAACCTAACTTCTGCTTTACTCTACTCGTTAGAAGCAAGACACTAAGCTCAGACCCCACTAGAGAGCAGGAGATTATAGAAGGGCATGCATACCGGGAGACAAGGATCATTTTCGCCATCTTGGAGACTGGCTATGGTATAGTGTGGTGTGGATACTAAAGGAGCGTGTTGAAAACACCACAGATAGTTGTCTAGATGGGGCACCTTCATTTTTTTTTTTCATTCAACAGGCATTTGTTATGGACCAGATGCCATGTTAAATACTCCTGTTTGAGCTTATACCAGGAGAATGATGAAAGCAGAGCAGTCCCCAAGGCAATGGACACTCTAAAAAGGCACTCCTATGGGAGCTTTCATAGAAAAAAAAATGGGCTTAAAAGAATTTCAAGGTTAACCTTGAAAGGGAAAATAAGTATAAAAAACAAAAAGTAGGATAAAGGAACCATCCCATTTTGCAGCTTCTATGGATACTCTAAAGGCCAAATTCTTGGTTTAGTGAAATGTAATGCCTGAGCTCTGGAGCCAGACTGCCTGAGTTAACTGCATGGCTCTTGTCAAGCTACAGCTATAAAATGAATATAACAATAGCACCTACCTCATGGAGTTGTTGTGAGAGTCAAAGAATTGTATAGTGTCTAGAACAGTGCTCAGCATACAATATGCAACTATTAGCCTTTGTTACCAACCATCACCATTCTTGAAACCAATGTCTCTTACTTCTAGTTCCCTGTCCCCTTTGCAGATCATCTCTTCACTAATTCATCTTTGGCTGAGTTTCCTCTGCCCACTCCAGTGTTTCTCAGGATCTTAGCTTCAAACCACTTTTTTCCCTACACGTTCTCCTTGGGAAATGCCATCCTCACACACAACTTCAACCACCACCTGTATGCCGAGGCCTTCCAAAACACATTTGCCCATTCACATTGCTCTCCTGTGGGCTCCAAATAGCAGCCAGACTCACAAGCAGTAGCAGCACAGAGATAAAAAAACAAGATCGCTACCGTGCCTGCTCTGTTCCCTACCCACTGTTTCCCTTCCTTGCGTCACTATTGTGTCACTATCTTCTTAGTTGTCCAAGCCAGAGTTCCACCCAAGAGTCATCCAGGTTTGTTCCTCTAAGTCACATTCAACATTCAATCAGTCTCCCATCTTATCTCTTAAAATCTTTCAATTCATCTCTGTCCCACTGCTTCCATCTCACGCCCGAGCAAGACCTTCCTACCCTCAGAGAGGTTGGGTATGGTATGCAGAAAGGACATGGGCTTCAAATCCCAGCTCTGTCACTTTTTGGTTATATGACCTTCATAAGCCTCAGGATCCTTTCTTCCTAAAAGAAAAAAACAACAATGAAACAAAACAAAACAAAAACCCTCTCCCTACCACCCTAGGAATCTTAGCACTCCTTACTCAAGGCAGGACCCTCTACCAGGGTGTTGAAATCTATCTAACCTCCCCCCTGTGCTGGCAGCTCCTCAAAAGTAGAGATACGCCTCGATGGTTTTGTGTACCCAGTAAAGTATGGTGCCTAGCTCAGAGAGCCCAAAACATGTTTGTGGAATGAGTTGCACTGTGGCCAATGGGCCTCAAGCTTTTATATTACCCAGTGTTAGAGCCATCAGTGCTCTCTTATCAACTGCATCCCTGAGCCCAAGTGCACAAACGCCTACCACATCACCCACCTTTGACCACCATGAACCACTAAACTGATCACCTGCTGGCCATTTTACCTGAAACTGCTTCTTATCAACCACAAACATATTTGCATTCAGTGGAGTTTTCCTCTTCCTTTTTTTTTTATTGACTAATCAAATCCATAATAAAACTATTTTAAGTTGGTAAGAATCATACTGTTTATACACAATTTTTCTTCAAAGATAGGGATTTGGGGAGTAAATAATATTCATCACATTTTGTTTTCCATTAAAAAATAATCATAATCCCTGATGTAACTTTTTTCCACTTTAGGCCTGACAGTTGTGATAATGACTTGAGTCAGGTTTGAAAAAGAAATAATTATTTTTGCTGGTATAAGCCCTTGAAGTATAATTGGGTTTCATGCTGGAAAAAAATGTATCAGCTGTTATGAGGCTTTCTGGGGTCTCAAACTACAAATATAAATGCTGAGGTCTTTGCAACACCAACAAGTGATCCAGGTGTCCAGTAGCTGGAATAGGTAGAAATATCACAGCTCTCGGCAAATACCACAACTATAATATTGTGTCTCCAGAATCTACAATTCTGCCAAGGCTTCCCGGTCCTCGGATAGACCTCATCATTCTCATATATTTGGACTCCAGCTGCTGAATTGGTTTATACCTAAGAAAATGTTCTTGTTAAGGTCAGGTGGTTTTTATATTTGTGATCTCAGAGCAATTGACATTTGACATGTGGTGGGAAACAGCAAGATATTTTATACAAAAGACAACCCCCCACCATTCGTCACAGGTTTAGTAATAGTGGAGAGCTCCAATGTGATTTCATCTCCTATCTAGTTTGGCTTTCTTCCCATAATCACTCAGACATGGCAAACGACATCATCAGGAACAGGGTAAATACTTTTAAAATGGACAAGCCTATTAATGTGCACATTAACCTGGATAAAATGAAACTAAATTTGTAAAACTCCTTATCCTAAGAGCGCAAACATATGTAATATTTAACTTTGGAACATCAGGAAGGTTTCTAAGATTTTTTTTTAAGAGGATTTTTTTCTCTAAGCAAGATGTTTGTTATCATTTCTCGTAATTTTGATTGTCCTTTATTTCTAAATTTTAAACTTAATCTGTTGTCTTTTTAAAAATTGATTAAGATAGTGGGATATCATTGATCAAATTAGATGTGGCAAGCAACAAAAATAGTAACGATACAACTGATTCATGACATAACATTCAGGTTCTGTAACCATATTGCAAATATATGAGAAGCATCTCCCCTATAACTTTTTAAAAAGCCTCTTAAGAAGTATCTCCCTTTATAACTTTTTAAAAAGACTCTTAAACACTTTCTTATCTCTCCCTCTGTCCCCCCAACAAAGTCCCATACACAGAGGGAACCAATAATGATTATTGTTAATGATGATGATCAGAATTAGCCACTTTTCAAATTTTTTAATAAAAATTTATGTCTTTGGGGCGCCTGGGTGGCTCAGTTGTTAAGCGTCTGCCTTTGGCTCAGGTCATGATCCCGGGGTCCTGGGATCGAGCCCTGCATCGGGCTCCCTACTCAGTGGGAGGCCTGCTTCTCCCTCTCCCACTCCCCCTGCTTGTGTTCCTTCTCTCGCTGTGTCTCTCTCTGTCAAATAAATAAATAAAATCTTTTTTAAAAAAATTTTGATGTCCTTTTCCTCATCCCCAATTCATCTAATCATTGTAAAAACTGTTAGAAAATGTAAATAAACACAAAGAAGAAAATGTAAAATATGCATAATTTTGCTTCCCTGTAAAATCAATGTAACATTTAGAGATGGTCCTCATTTCTCTCTCTCTCTAACTCTTAAAACTTAAAAATAAAATATCATGTTATACCTATATTTTTATAACCATCTAAAATATTTTATGTTGATATGTTCAAGAATATCTTCATATCATTATGAAGGAGGAAGCAGTAGATATGCTCCAGTGCCTCGTGCAGAGCACTCACCCAAGTGCTCCTTAAAAATGAATAAATGCGTGAAGGAGCGATCGAGTGAATTTGTAAATGAACGTACAAATAATTATCTTTGTGGAAAGCTGAATGATTGCTTTCATGAAGTGCTTTTGGCAAAAATGATGATAGATAATAGTATTCACTTATTGGCATTTTTTTTTAGCACATTGCTAAGCTTCACAGTAACCTGAGAAGATCGGTTTTGTCATTTATCTCCACCATTTCAGTGATCTCTGAGACACTAAAAAAACCTGCCCGAGTCTTTTTTTTTTTTTTTTTTTTAAAGATTTTATTTATTTATTCGACAGAGAGACACAGCGAGAGAAGGAACACAAGCAGGGGGAGTGGGAGAGGGAGAAGAGGGCTTCCTGCAGAGCAGGGAGCCCGATGCGGGGCTCGATCCCAGGACCCTGGGATCATGACCTGAGCCGAAGGCAGACGCTTAACGACTGAGCCACCCAGGCGCCCCCCCGAGTCTTGAAGTTAAGATTCAAACCCAGACCTGACTGAATTGAAAAACATGTAGCTCTTTCCACCATAAGACACTGCCTTTCAAATATGGCTCATATACTGAAGTGGAGCTTTGTCGAAGGGACATCCCCACCACCTACAATACAGGGTATTACATAAGGACAAGAAGCCTTCCAGAGCTGCTCACTGTGCCGACAATCACCGTCTTCCCTGGCGGTAGAGTACAGCTGTTACCATCCATCCGTGTGGTGGCTGTTTCAGACTGGTACCGTCGGGGTCACTGAAATCACAGCACACATTCACTCAGAAGAAAATGAGTGGATTTTCTTTTTCTTTTTGAGAAAGCTTTTTACAATAATCCACTTAATCCCATCGCTGATTTGCCATTGAAATCTGAGGCACAGCGTCCTTTACCAGGAATTTCCTAACTTTGAAAAACATTTAAATTAGCCAATAAGATTTTTTTATTGCTCCTTCCTTAACTTTCAAAAAAAAAAAAAAAGCATGTGTGTATGAGTCTGTGTGTGTATTTGGGAGGGTGAGGATGGAAGGGGGAAGCAGATGGATTCTTTCAGCAAAATGAATATTATTTTACTTCTGAGAAGAACTCCGGCATATCCCACAAAGGCAAAGAAAATTTGATGACTTAATTGTAGCGAAAGATAATTTATTTTTTTTAAAAGCAAGATTTTGGATACATGTTGTTATACATTTGTCAAAGCCTACAGAATGCACAACACCAAAAGTCAACCCTAATATAAACTATGGACTGTGGGTGATAATGATACGTCAATATGATACGTCAGTGATATGTCAGGTTCATCAGTTGTAACAAATGTACTATTCTGATGGGGGATGTGCATAGTGGGGGAGACTGTATGTGTTTGGGGGCAAGAGGTATATGGGAACTCTGTACATTCTACTCAATTTTGCTATGAAGTTAAAATTGCTCTAAAGTCTTTTTTTTTTTTTTAAAGCAGACTGGCATGACACAAATAAATGTATTTCTAGGTTTTACAAAGAAGTAAACAATGTTTTTCTCATTCCAACGGAATAAACAGAACTATATATATGCATCACTGGTCTTGCAACTTAACTCATTTACGTGAGAAATGATCCCATAGCCATGGATTTCTGCCTTAGTTTTCCCTGGTCTTGAATGGCATCACAACCTCCCACTGCTAGACTCAGCCCAATGCAGCAAAAGCATCTCCTAGGAACTTAAAAGGAATGCAGATTCTTAGGCGCCACCCAGACCCACTGAATCAGAAAATCTGTCTTTTAATAATAAGCCCTCCAAGTGATTCTGATGCAAACCGAAGTCTGAGGACCACTGGTTTAGAGGATAGTGCCACTGCATTCTCTGGCCAGATCACTCACAAACACAGAGGCCAGCTGCAGGGATCAAGAGTGCAAACATCTAGGGGCGCCTGGGTGGCTCAGTCGCTAAGTGTCTGCCTTCGGCTCGGGTCATGATCCGGGGGTCCTGGGATCGAGCCCCGCATCGGGCTCCCTGCTCGGCGGGAGGCCTGCTTCGCCCTCTCCCACTCCCCCTGCTTGTGTTTCCCTCTCTCGCTGTGTCTCTCTCTGTCAAATAAATAAATGAAATCTTTAAAAAAAAAAAAAGTTCAATCATCTAAAAATGGGAGAGCAATACCTATTTTATAAGAGTGCTATGACAATTAATGACTTAGTACATATAAAATACTGAAACAAAGCCTGGCATATATGTGCCTACTAAATATTAGCTATTGTCACTAGCATTGCTACTATTATAGTTGTCCAGCTCTTTGAAATGGCTCACGAGCATAATTTAAGGACTATGTTGGGGCAACTGAACTTGGACTCTGTTAACTGCTCTTAAATTCTGTTTGTGGGGAAGTGTTTGTATTTGTTGCAGTGACAGTAAACTCTCAACCCGGAGGTAGGCTCTCCACACAGGTTCTTCATTGTCTAGCCCAATAGGGCCACTGGTAACAGCCTCTCCTCACAGGTGCACAGTCTGAAAAGGATGTTATGAGCCAGCCTCATGGGACAAGATAATGAGAGTAGGTGAAGAAGGACAGAGTGCTCTTAGACAGGCACTCAGTTACTGAGGAAGTGGGAGATGGATGGCAAATAGCTAAGGGAAAAGTTGTAAAGAAACACTGAAGAAATAAGCTGTAGGGAAACAAAAGTAAGCCATGTAGCCTGGCTGTGGAGACCCAAACAGAATATTTTCTACAGAAGGAGTTAATAAAGAAACAAAGGAGGGAGCATCAGAGAGGACAGGATGAATGTCAGGAATCAAAGATGGCCACATCACTTCAGCACATTTAAAAAGTGATGAAGTTCATGGGCGCCTGGGTGGCTCAGTTGGTTAAGCGACTGCCTTCGGCTCGGGTCATGATCCTGGAGTCCTGGGATCGAGTCCCGCATCGGGCTCCCTGCTCGGCGGGGAGTCTGCTTCGCCCTCTGACCCTATCCCCTCTCATGTGTTCTCTCTTTCTCATTCTCTCTCTCTCAAATAAATAAATAAAATCTTTAAAAAAAAATTGGTTAAAAAGTGGTGAAATTCAATGATTTGTTTTAGTCTATGGCAAAACTGCTTTATCAAAATGACCTCATCAAAATGGCCAACCTCGGGACACCTGGGTGGCTCAGTAGGTTAAGCGTCTGCCTTCGGCTCAGGTCATGATCTCAGGGTCCTGGGATCGAGTCCCGCATTGGGCTCCTTGCTCAGCAGGGAGCCTGTTTTTCCCTCTGTCTGCCTCTCCCCCTGCTTGTGTGCTCTCTCTCTCTGACAAATAAACAAATAAAATCTTTAAAAAAAAAAAATGGCCATTGTAAGACATTCTAAACCCAACAAGGATAGAGTAAGGAAGAATCTAAACTAGAACAATGACAATGGCCACTGCTATCACCTTGTCTCTGAAGATGCAGATGAGATTGTTATAAATTCTCATGGCTCAATACCCTGTCAAGATTTCTGTGTCTTTCCGATAGATTTATGTTGTTATGGTCTTCATCAGATTAAGGTAGTTTATTGATTAATAATAACAGCTAACACATTTTCTCTGAGTTTTACAAACTATAACTCACTAACTAGTGACAACAACCTTAGGGAGTGGTTATTACTATTATCAGAGGAAATGAAAGCACAGAGAAGATAATAGGCTCCCAAGATAACAGTGCTGGGAAGTGTTGGTTTGAGGTTCAAGCCCAGGCATCTTGGCTCTAGAGCCCGAGTTCTGCTCCACTGCGTTTTGCTGACTTAATGTTGTCCTGTCCTGCATGTGCTGTTTCTATTGTGTACCTCATGGACTCTACGACGGCCCCGTTATTTGATCGATCAAAAAAAGGGCAAGAAAAAAGAAAAGATTACCACACAAGACATGTATGTGTGTAGCTGACTTTATTAAAGGTCTGAAAAGATGGATGGAGCAAGTCTGCCTTACAGCAAGTAAAACAACTCAAAATCGAATTGTAAATGCCAGTGTATGTAAAAAGCCTTCTTCTTTTTTTTTTTTTCTGTCCTAACCTTCCAGACTGAAACTGGGCTCCTTTTTTCACAGCCTGATGGCCCATTTAACTTTGTTCATAAAGAAAGAAAAAAAAAAAAAGCAGTTTGGTCCCTAAAAATAATTTTGTCACTTGCCACCAAGATGATAATTTTTATTTATCCTTGTTGCCCTGGCATTCAGATACCAGAGAAAGCCAAGAGCCAGTTTTAAGTAAGTGCCCTCTAAAATGGCTAAGAAGGTGGAATTATATAAACAATAGTCTCTAATGCAGACCTGGCTTCCCTGGAATGCAATGTGAAAAGGACTGTTGGTCATGTTTTTGTGTTTTTTTAGGTCATGCACACGTGTTAAGGGACAACCCTGTCCCCAACAGCTCCTTTGAATTTGGATACCGTATGGGCCCAGGGAGACCCCAGGATCCATTGCCCTAGGACGCCCCTGAGAGCATCTGCAGTGCAGGCACCCGGCGTCTTGCTAAGGTGCTAAGTTCAGTGAGAGCAATTCGAGGACCGCATTCAGGGAGTAAGGAGCCCATATTTTCATTTTGCGCTGAGCCCCACACATGTAGCCAGGGCTGGCCCTGGTTGTTGCCTTACCTCCAGCTTCTCATGTGCTAGTCAGCACGATAACTTCTAAATGGGCGGGAAGGTGAGTTAAAACTGTCAGAAGATATTAAGCCAAACAGCATCTCAGCTTGATCACACAGCAACTAAAATTTGACTCTGGACATCAGGTCAGGTACCTTGGAGCCATGCACCTCCAGTATAGAGCCCAGGTACTTCAAGCCCATCTGCAAACTGTGAGTCCTCAGAGAGACAAATACAGAAACTGAGAGTAAGCATTTAGAATTTTTTTTAAGATTTTATTTATTTATTTTGAGAGAGAGAGAGAGACAGCGTGCACACGTGCATGTATGCCTATGTGAGCTGGGGAGAGGCAGAGAGAGAGAGGGCGAGGGCATCTCAAGCACAGAGCCCAGTGCAGAGCTCCATCCCATGACCCTGAGATCATGACTTGAGCCAAAACCGTGAATCGATCACGTAACCAACTGAGCCACCCAGGTGCCCCAGAATTTTTTTTCTAACAATTTGACATTACCACAATATCTAACTACATGATCATTTCTCTAGTCATTCATTTTCATTAGATTTTATAGAAGTATGAGACTTGACAGACGAGGGGAAGGGGGAAATACTCTGGTCCTTGTCACAGATGTTTTGAAAAACACTGCCCAAGTCAGAATCTCTTTTCCAATCAGGACTAAGAAACAGAAACCACAAGTGAAATGTCCGATTGAGATGCTGCCCTCTGGAATTTGAGGCTCTGGGAGGGAGACATCCTAAAGCAATTTAAAAATACGCAAAACACCTAAGACACTTTAAAAACTCTTTCTGCCTAACAGTCATCATAGAAAACATAACTTTATTTTTTGGAACGTCTTCTTGATGTTACTGAATTAAAAGTGTATTCTTTGAACTCAAATGTAGGGCAACGGTGGTTTTATGTTTCTTGGCGTTTCCAGGTTCAGACTTAAATGTCAGCCAGTGGTATGCTCTAGGCGGGACGTGGCCTTTCCACATCTTAGGAGGGGCCAACTTCACTCCAGGCATTATTTAACTCCTGGTGTGCTGATGTCAGTAAAGGCTGCACAGAAGAATGCAAGGCCACGATTTGTCTTCTCTGGAGCTCAGTTAATTTTGTAGACATACTTTCTTCCCCTCGGGGTAGACTATGACTCTTAGGCGGCTTACATTTCACATAGGTGAAGAGCTAGGTGTTTGCCTATGGTCAAACCAGGATACCTAGACTGTCTGCTTTCATTTCCTCTCCTGAGCATTTTGAGTCACACCCTCGTCGACCCAGCAAATAAGAAGAGGCGGAGTAGTGACTCAGGCTCACCAACTTGTTGTGACTAAATTCAGCTTTGGCCAGACGCCATCTGCTCACACTGAGGCCTGCCCTATGAAAAAGCCCCACAAAGCCCATTCTTAATGTCTACGAGGAGGTAGTTTGTTGGGTTTGCTGTTCATAACATTATGCCCTGGGGAGAAATTCCTGCCTGTCCTTAATACAAGCAATAGTTCAGTTTTTCCTGTCCAATTAGTCTCTCTTTATGCCATGGATGCTGTAAGTTGTATAAGTGATCAAGCAGCTTTCTCTTTCTTCCTGGCTGCTAGGATGCCAATTAGTACCAGATTCATAGTCCTTTTGTACCAACTGTGTAGGCTTTTATGGGATGTGTTTTTGTACTTGGTTTGTTCTTAGCTCCATGCAATTCCCCCTCTCTAGTTTGCTTTTTCTTTTCTCAACTACTTATAATTTATATCTCATTGTAAAATATCTCAGTTGTTACTGAAAGAAGATATCAGGTAAAAAGAGAATGGAGAAAGAAGAGATGGGAAACAGATCAGGGGAGAAGCAGGAGGAAGGGAGGAAGGAAATTAAGGAAAAAAAGAGAAAGTACAAGGCAAGGAAGGAAAGGAGCTAAATTTTTGTGATAATAAACTGAAACGAGAGTCTCACAGGATTCAAACAGTAAAAGGGACGTAGAAAAGGAAGTAGAGTATAGATTATTATAGGCATGAATTATATAAAAACCATTTCAGAACTAAAAATTGGGAACTCTCTAAATACATTGCTCACTATCTGTTGGTATTTAATTATGTCCAAGACATGGAATGTGCAACAAGATATGGAATGAAGCTTTTCTTATTGTCTCAGAAGTTTGGCTTCAAATCTGAAAGCTTCAAATCTAAGAACCAAGTTCACTATTATCCCCTTCTGCATTCTGAAAAATAGTCTAGACACATCCCCATAGAACTTACCAAGAAGTAGCTAAACTTATTTCTTCAACTACCAAGTCTATCAGCCAACACCAGCCTGAAGGAGCTGAAGATGCAATAGAAGAGATTTTTTTTTTTTTTTTTTGAAAAGCATTAGTAGGAATGGAAAGCAATTGATGTTTTCTCTTGCCTCCTCCTGGGATGCTTCCTCTCCTACATACACACACACACACACACACACATGCACGCACACACACGCACGCACACACACCCCTCAAACTAAGAGAGAGGGTCCTGGGGGAAGCTCTCATAGAGTTTGGAATCATCTTCTTGAAGATGCAACGGGCATCTCAGCCTCCAGATGGATACTTGCCGAGCTGCAGACTTGGGTGCCTGCGCCTTTAGGGAAGACTGGGGAGAAACGACATGTTAGTGTCTCCAGGAGATTGGCACTATGCATGAAGATAGACACTGAGGCTGCCTCTCCATAGAGAAGTCTAAGGATGGGAGGCTGGCTAGAGGAAACTCTAAGAAAGGGTGAGGAGACAGGACAGCAGTGGGGGTGACCTGAACTTCCAGAGTTTTCCTTCAGGTCAAGCGGAAGTTGCAGAAGGGAGCCAAGACTCTAGGCAGCTCAAAAGGATCCCAGTGGAAGGGATTACCGGCCAGGTGGAGGGAACCCCAGGGGTGGGATCTGTTGTAAGAGAGGAAGGTTCTGAGAAGTGAACGAGCGGAATCCTCATCCGTTTCAGGAAATCGCAGTGTGGACATCCCCAGAAGGGCCTTCCCAAAGAACTCACCAACATACCTGGCAAAGGAATAAGCATTGGGCATCTGCCCCAAAGAAGGCTGACCCCTGGAGTGTGCACAACAGTCAGGGAGGGGTGCCTTTGTACCTTTGCTTCTGATGCCTGGGGAAGCAGAAGCCATCCTGGGTTCGACTGCAGTTAAGGAGAAGGAGTACGCCTTTGAATTGAGTGCCAACGTAATTGTGTTTTTAATTTTAATTAAACATTTTTATAGCTAGGAAAAAAAAAAACCTGTTGTAATACCTAAAGGGAACTTCAAAAGCAATGGGATCTATGGTCCTGGGTGGAAAATGTAAAAGATGGTGGGAGAAAAAGTTTTTCATGATTATATGCTCTAAGATCTAGCCCATTCAATAAATCATTTAAATAACCACCAAACTTTAAGTACTCCAAGTCAAAATAAAAGAAAAAAACAATTGAACTATCACCCCCCCAAAAAGACTGTGATATCTAATGATGTAAACTACCTATATTCTCCTCAGAACACTTACACAACGTGTTATTTAAAAATTATATTGATAATGTTATCTCACACCTTAATTTTTCTCTGTCTCAGATAAATGATTGACCTTCCGTCTTCCTTCTCCTTTCCCAGATTACCCCTTCTTTAATACACTTTTTTCTATTTAGTTTAACCAGAGTGAAAGTGGGGGGCAAAGGCAGTAAAGCAAGAGTTTGAAAGTTCCAGGAAATCAGTGTAACTTCCGAATTCATTGGGAACAGAAGTTATAATAACGTAGTTATGGAGACATTTTCATACAACAGTGAATTCATTCAAGTGTGAATACTGTGCCTTGCTCGGAGGACGTACTCCCTGAGGACAGAAGCCTAATATGCCATAGAGTGACTTACTCAGACTACATCACTCTCAACAATGCAGCTTCACGAAATCGGCCCTCACCAGGAATCTTTCCCAACACGACCTCACATTCTTACTGCAGTCAGCAGTGCCAAATGTTTTACCATTTGGATATAAAATTCTCCACTAAGAAATCCTAAATCATTTGCAAACTGCTTTCCTAACTATACCCTAAATTGAGCCTTTAAATTTTTTCTTTCTATAAAATTGAGTTCTCTAAAGGAGTATGGTTTTTCTTCTTTCCTAATGACTACGTCCCAAATCTCTGCATACAGGCAATTTTAGCTTAGTTGAAACAGGTGGCCAGAGCCAGAAAAACTGGGGCCTGAGTCTCCAGCCCATTGAAATACATTTCCTCCCCTGGCAGCAGCTGCCCTTCTGAGCGTGTTTTAAACTGTGAATCCTCCCACTAACAATACAATTAATCAGTAACTGCTTTTAGATAAATGCATGTAAAATCTAGAATACAATTAAATTAGACAAAAATTGGTCCATATAGTAAACCAATTTTTGTGGGTATGTAATCCTTCAAACCCACAAATTGTTCCAGAAATATATAAATGAATGGTTTCATACAAATTTTCTTTTTTTTAGTCTCGTATAAATTTTCTGATGTGCCCCTAGTTACACTTGCTCCATCACAAATCATCACAAAACTTGGGGCCTTGAAACAACTACTTTATTTAGGGCAGTATTCTGTGGATCAGGAGCACAGCAAAGGCTTGGCTGGGTAGTTCTCTACTGGGAACTCTCAGGAGGTCACAGCAAGATGTGGGCTAGGAGTTGGAGCCAACTTAAGGATTTACTCGGCGGGTCATCCCATGTGTCTGTCTCCACAGGGCTGGCAGTTGATTCAAGCTTTTGCTGGGCATTCACCTGGGGCTGACCAAAGCGCCAGCTCAGGTCTCCAGCCTGGCAAATCTCAGGTTGAGACTGTATGGCAGCTATTTCCCCCAGAGTGAGTGTCCCAAGAAAAACTAGACAAAGATGCATGGCTTTTTAGGATCAAGCTTCTGAGGTTGCCCACTGTCCCTTCCATGGCATTCTGTTGCTTACAAACTGGTTCCTATGCTTCTCCCAGATTCCATAGGAAAGCACACAGACCCCACCTCTCCATGGGAGGAATGTCATAGAATTTGAGGACATGTTTTAAAACTCCACATTTCAGTTCATCTAGTATAACAAGAATCCTTCCCCCACCTTGTACACTAACTACCCCACACACACACAAAAGAAAGCTTCTGTAATTACATTACCCTTTAAAAATCCTGGATGAAATGTAAAGCATTTGAAATTACAAGATTTAATTATTTAGTTTAAAACAAACTTTTTTTGGTTATTAGGGTCAAAAAAAGTTGAAAGATATTTTGTCTATATTCACCTGGATGGTATGGATGGAACTTGAACATTTTTAAATGGGTTTGACATTGATTCACTGAGACTGAGAGGTCTCTATGAACAATTCAACTAATGCATTTGGTTCTAAACCATGGTTTGATAGCACTTTGACACCAGACATTTAAACACATTTTCCAAAAAGTGCCCCACTCTCTTAACCCACAAAATAATGAATCCCAAGGCCCCTGACAATTCCAAGGTCATTTCAAAGCATCTCTATTCCTTTTGCAATCCATAAGGTCCTTAAATGTTATTGTTTTTTCATGGCTTTGGAGTTATCTTGCTTTGCATTATCTTCTTCCCAGGCAGACCAAAAGCACTTGAGTAACTCTTAGGAAGATGAATGATCTTTGAGTGGAACTTCTGAGAGCTGGGGCATTTCTAAAATTCACTTCTACCTGGAAGGACTCACCTACCCCATCTTTCCTGTCCCACTTTTCCTGTACAAAGTTCAAATACAACAGGTTGCACAGTTTATTGTTTACTTGTCTATCTCTTCTGCTAAACTACATACTCAATGGCAAGAGTGGAGGTTTCAGCCATCTTTTCATCTCCAGCCGCTACAACATAGAAGATGCTTAACAAGGGCACCTGGGTGGCTCAGTCAGTTAAGTGTCTGTCTTCAGCTCGGGTCAGGATCCCAAGGGTCCTGGGATCGAGCCCGGCATCGGGCTCCCTGCTCAGTGAGGAGCCTGCTTCTCCCTCTCCCTCTGCCTGCCACTCCCCCTGCTTGTGCTCTCTCCCTCTCTCTCTCTGTCAAATAAATAAATAAATAAAATCTTAAAAAAAAAAAAAAAGATGCTTAACAAACATTGAATTATTCTATTTTTTTCTTTTTCTTATAAGGGCATTATTGCTGAAGCTTTAAAAAAAAAAAATGTGTAGGGGTGCCTGGGTGGCTCAGATGGTTAAGCGTCTGCCTTCGGCTCAGGTCATGATCCCAGGGTCCTGGGATCGAGACCCACATCGGGCTCCTGGCTCAGCGGGGAGTCTGCTTCTCCCTCTCCCTCTGCCTCTCCCACTGCTCATGCTCTCTATCTCTCTCTCTGTATCTGTGTCTCAAATGAATAAATAAAATCTTTAAAAAAAAATGTGTAAGTACATATTGCTTCTGTAAAAGAATGTCAAACCTTCCAAGAATTACTGTTTTGGTAACCTAAATCAGTGGTTCTCAATCCTGTGTCACATTGAAGATCTTAAAAACTTCCAACTCCCAACCCCAGAAATCCTAATCTAATTGGTCTGTGATGAGGCTCAGGCATCTATATTTTTAAAAACATTTCTTTAATTTTTTATCTTGAAATATATTTAGACTTACAGAAAAGTTTCAAAAATAGAACAGAGAGGGGCGCCTGGGTGGCTCAGTTGGGTAAGCGTCTGCCTTTGGCCCAGGTCATGATCCTGGAATCTCAGGATCGAGTCCCGCTTTGGGCTCCCTGTTTAGCGAGGAGCCTGATTCTCCCTCTGACCTTCTCCCGTCTTGTGCTCTCTCTCATTCTCTTTCTCTCAAATAAATAAATAAATAATCTTAAAAAAAATAGAACACAGAGCTTCTGTATGCTTTTCACCCAGCTTCCCTTAATATTAACATCTTATAAAACCATATTACAACTATCAAAACTAGCAAATTAACATTGGCACAAAACTCTTAACTAAACTACAGAGGTTATTTGGATTTTACCAGTTTCGCAGGAATGTGCTTTTTCTGTCCCAGCATCCAATCCAAGATCCTATATTGCATTTAGGTGTCATGTCTCCTTAGTCTCCTTCAATCTGTGACATTTCCCATTCTTTCCTGGTCTTTCACGACCTTACCACTTTAGAAGAGTATTGATCAGTTGATTTGTAGAATGCTCCCCAATTTGGGAGCATTTCATTTTCTGATTATTAGATTGAAGCTTTTCATTTTTGCCAGAATACCACAGAAGTGGTGTGCCCTTCTCAGAACATAATGTCAGTTGGTACATTATGTCAATATGTCTTTTTTTCTGGTGATATTAATCTTGATCACTTGGTTGAGGTTGTATCTGCCAGGTTTTCTCCACTGCAATGCTACTAATTTCACCAATATTAATTAATGAAATTCCTGGGGAAAATAATTTGAGACTCTGCAAATACACTGTTTCCTCAATTTTTTCCCTCAAACATTGAAACTAACTTCAGCACATATCCATGGATCTTGCCTGCAACAATTCTTACTATGGTGTTCTAATGGCAATTTTCTATTTCCCTTGTTTCTTCCACAGTTATTAAATTCATCTGGAGGGAAACATTATCCCTACTCCTCCCATTTGTTTAACTATTCATTTATTTAATTATGTTAGTATGAACATATGGATCAAATTTTTGTAAGCTCCCAGGTGATTCTAATTTGTACTCAGGATTGAAAACCACGGCTAGGTCATCTTTGAACCTGGCTTATAATGTGCTTCCCCTAGTCTGTCTGCTAATATAATGGTCTTTGTCTTTTCAATATATGTGTTGTTGATATGATCTGTTCAACAAGCTTGTTGACTCTCTAAAATTTATATGGAAATCAAAGGACCCAAATAGCCAAAATTTTTTGAAAAAGAAGATAGAGAACTAGCACTACCCGATTAAGACTTGTAAATCTTGGGGGCGCCTGGTGGCTCAGTCAGTTAAGCGTCTGCCTTCGGGCTCAGGTCATGATCCCAGGGTCCTGGGCATGGGGCTCCCCGCTTTGCTTCTCCTTCTCCCTCTGCCCCTCCACCCCACTCGTGCACTCTCTCTTTCTCTCTCTCAAATAAATAAATAAAATCTTTAAAGACTTGTAAAGTTTGTAAAGCTACAAGAGTCAAGACAGTGTGGCACTGGTAGAAAAAAGAGGCAAAAGATCAATGCAACAGAAGAGAGTCCAGAAAGAGACCCACACATATCTATAGGCATACCTCTGAGATATTGCAGGTTTGGTTCCAGACCACCACAATAAAGCAAATATCACAATAAAGGAAGTTAAATGATTTTTTTGGTCTCCCAATGCATATAAAAGTTATGTTTACACTATATTATAGTTTTTTAAGTGTGTAATAACATTACGTCTAAAAAAAATGTACATGCCATAATTTAAAAGTACTTTATTGCTAAAAGATGCTAACCATCATCTGAACTTTCAGCAAGTCATAATCACTGATCACAGATCACCATAACAAATATACTAGTAATGAAAATATTTGAAATGTTATGAGAATTACCAAAATGTGACAGAGACATGAAGTGAGCAAAAATGTTGCTAGAAAAATGGTACAAATAGACTTGTTTGCCACAGGATGCCACGGAACTTCAATTTGTAAAAAACACAATATCTGCAAAGCACAATGAAGCAAAGTGCAATAAAAGAAAGTATGGCTGTAATCAATTTATTTTCAACAAAGATGGCAAGATAATTCAATGGGGGAAGAGATAATCTTTTTGGCAAGCGGTTCTGGAACAATTAGACATTCATATGGAAAAATACACTTAAATCTTGACCCTTTCCTCATAACTAATTCAAAAGGATCGTAGACCTAAATATAAGAGTAAAAACCATACAACGTCTAGAAGAAATTTCAAGGAAAATCTTCGTGACCTTGAGTTTGGCAAAAGCAAAAACCACAAAAGGAAAAGTCAGTAAATTGACTTAATCAAAATTACAAATTTTGCTCTTCAAAAGACACTTAACAAAATGAAAAGGCTAGTTCAAAGAGTGGATTTTTATATATAATATCTTAAAAATCCTTACTACTGAATAATAAAAGGACAAATAACCTAGTTTTAAAAAGTTGAACAGACACTCCACGAAAGAATATATATGATTAGCAAATAAGCAGATGAAAATATGCTCAACGTCATTAGCCATCAGGCAAGTACAAGTTAAAGCCACAATGAGACATGCCTATGAATCTATTAGAAATGACTAAAAATTTTAAAAGTGGTCATATTAAGTGTTGGCAAAAATGTGAAGGAACTAGAACCCTAATACAGTGTCAATAAAAATATGAAATGGTACAGTCACTTTGGAAAACAGTTTGTCAGATGTTTAAAACAACAACATTAATAAACCTGATTCTGGGTCCTTTACCCAGAAATTTGGATTTAATTGATAAGTAGTATGACCTAGATATCAAGATTTTTATTAAGGTTCTTTACATGATTCAGGTATGCAGCAAAATTTAAGAACCACTGCTCTGTTCCATGACCTTAGACTACACCTCTAACCCTGAAAAAAACCTCACTTCAAGTAATGCCCTTAGTTGCCAGGGTACAGTGTTGGGAAAATATGAGTGGGTCGTGTAGACCCATCAGCACTTCCAGAAATCAACCTGAAGCACTTAATACTGACAATTCATCAGTTGTGTCATCTTAGTAAAATAAAGGATTACATTTTTAAAAAGAAGAGGAAGAAGTGAGCTACTGAGGGTTCGGTAAGAGTGGCAATAACTGAAAAACATGTAACCACTCAGAAAATAAAGCTTTCTGAAACGCCCTGATGAACAGGGAAAGATGAAAGGTACAAGAGAAGTTAAAAAAAGAAAAGGAAAAAATCAGAAGTTCTGGGCAATGGATCAGGAAGTCAAGGAAGTCAACAACTTGACTCATCGCTCTTAAAGGCATTATCTGTCAATAGAAGCTTATGTTTACTTTCATCTGGTGCCTTCTATGTTGTCGTTTTTTATCGTATAGCATTCAATGTTGTTTTCGCTTTTAATATACTTGTTTTACTGTTCCTTTCTTCAAAAAAGTATCTGAAATTCTTTTCCTTCTTATCAGCCATGCAAATAATTGGGCAGTTTTATGTTTTGGTTTATTAGTTTATTAATTTTAAGGATTTAGGGCTTCTTTTTGAACTCCTTTTACCACAGGAATGTTTACATTCCTTTTCACCAACTACTGCATATTAAAGATGTGAGGAAATTAGTTCACTGTGCTCAATCCTCAGCTGTTTTCTTCCTGCAACACTGATAAGGCCCAGCAGAATTCCTTTAGGAACAAGAAAAGAGACAGAAATTGTAGATTTCAGTCATCTGTCCCTCCCTAATGCTGACTAACATTTGTCCTGAATTCCGCTGAAACACTTTGTAGTTAATGACAAATCTGTATGATCCTAACTGAACACTTGGCAACCTCGCTATTTTATAAAGGCAAGAACCCAAGAGGGAAGCGAGAGCACTTCTAGATCATGTTTGACCTTCAACCAGTGTGCAAAACTAAAGGTGCTAAAATCCTACGTTTTGTAAAAGAAAAAAGCCCAATTTCCTGTATTTATTAGAAATGGAAAAATACAGCTTTATTTTATAATTGTTTATAGCTGGGATACAATTTAACCGGAAAACATATAGGCCTCTGTTCCAGAAAATATGAAATAAAAGCGCTCAGATCCACATCATTTCACACAGAAATATATCCGGTAACATTACAAGTTGATTAAGACATGGGTCAAAAATGCCTTCTGAATATTTGTATCATTAAATCATAAGTGGATTAAGATCAAAATCTTATTTTTTGCTTTGTTTTCTACTTATTTCTATTCACAATTTTTAATTTTGTAAGAACCTTACAAGTAGTGACTTAATAATGAGTCATACACAGAAGTGATTATAGCCCCAGTTAAAAAAATGGACCCTGGTCCATTAATAAGAGAAAGTAGGACTTCCTGGTCCTCACTGTTGTGTGGGGTGCAGCCTTAATGAAATGGGCTATATGGAAGATGGAGTACACTAGGGTTTCTGGAGAGAATCTGGTGACGAAAGGAGAGAAAGACAACATGACCACTCTTGAGCACAGTTTAATAGACATGAGAGTCATGATTAAGAGAGCATGAGAAAAAAAATCAAAACAGATGGCATATATTATTACTGACAAGCACAGGGGCAACTCAAATACAGAGGATTGCAAAGTAAATTTGTATGGCATGCATCGTCATGACCTAAGTCCCACATAGATAGACTGAGACTATAATTTAATATCCAAACAGGACACTTCTGAGAGTAAGAGAGCACAATTAACAATTGCTCGGGGGCAGCAGGCATAAACCAGGACTATCTTGGGCAAGGCGGAATATATAACTCCTTACAGAGAGCAGAGGATAATGAGATTTGAAGGAAGAGGGCAAGAGGAGGACCAGAATCTCTTGACAAGCTGCTTAAATTTGATGTGATAGGTCACTAGAAACTACTACAAAAGAGGTCATGTAAAATAAAGAAAATGGTATTTTTGGTGTGAATGCAGCTGATCAGATGAAGAGAGACTAAAGGCAGGGAAATTGGCAAGGAGGTTTCTGAAGGCAACAAGCTCAAGGCTGTTTGGTGTAGGATGCAAATATGCCAAGAGTGGACTCAGGAAACAGCTGAGGGGAAGACATACAGGATGGACAGCACACTGAATGCTAGACAGTCAAGCAAAACAATACAGTGATGAGTCCAACAACATAGGGATGGAGAAAGGGATCAAAAAGTAACCTGGAGAAAAGTCAGCACAGATGCTCAGAAAGGACATGTGAAAAATGCAGGCCTGTAGATAGAACACAAGAAGGGATTTTAGGAGAGTCCAGGAAAATGTAAATTAACAAAAAATAAGAGGTGTGAAGATGATGGAAAGAGCAGAGTAACTCTGAAATGAGGAGCATCTAAGATGAGAAGGGGGTCAGTGGTGTTAGAACAGCATCAAGCCTGAGAAGGAGAAGAGTACATTTGGCTTGAGGGACATCACAAAGAGGTTTCACCTTGAGTAACTGAGCAACTGAAGCCATTTTTTTTTTTGGTAAATATGGTTATGAAAAATGAGAGTTATTGCAGTCTTTAGAGAAATACCTGTGATCCTTTGCAAATGAAGTAAGGAATCAATTGGAAATATAATCAGAAAATGGGAATTTTATTTGCACAGCAAAGAAACCATCAGCAAAACATAAAAGCAACTCATCAAATTGGAGACTATATTTGCAAATGATATATTTGATAGTGAGTTAATATCCAAAATATATAAATAACTTCTATAATTCAACACCCAAAATACAACCCCATTGAAAACCCCCTTTTAAAAACAGATAGAGGACCCGAATAGACATTTTTCCAAAGAAGACATACAGACGACCAACAGACACAGGAAAAGATGCCCAACATCACTAATCATCAGGGAAACAATGCAAAACCACAACGAGATATCACCTCACATCTGTCAGAGTGGCTGGCATCAAAAAGACAACAAATAACAAGTTAGTGAGAATGTGGAGACAAAGGAGCCCTCATGCACTGTTTGTGGGACTGTAATTCGGGGCAACCACTGTGGAAAACAGTATGGAGATTCCTCAAAAATTTTAAAATAGAAATACCATAATAAGCCAGTAATTCCACTACTGGGTATTTACCCAAAGAAAACAAAAACACTAATTCAAAAAGATATATGCACCCCTATGTTTATTGCAACATTATTTACAGTAGCCAAGATATGGAAGCAATCCAAGTGTCCATTGACAGATGAATGGATAAAGAAGATGTGGTATGTATATGCAATGGAATATTACTTAACCATAAAAATAATGAGATCTTGCCATGTGGAACAACATGGATAGAACTAGAAGGTATAATGCTAAGTGAAATAAATCAGAGAAAGACAAATACCATATGATTTCACTTGTATGTGGAATCTAAAAAACAAACAAACAGAAACATACAGAGAACAAACTGCTGGTTACCAGAGGGGTAGAGGTTGGTGAGGATGGGAAAAATAGGTAAAACGGTTTAAGAGGTACAAACTTCCACTTATAGGTGAAGGGGCTTGAGAGTTACAAAATTCCAGTTATAAAATAAATAAGTGATGGGGATGAGAAGTACAGCATAGGGAATATAGTCAATAACACTGTAATAGTGTTTATGGTGACAGATGTTAACTACACTTATTGTGGTGAGCATAGCATAATATATAGAATTGTATATTGCATTGTACACCTGAAACTAATGTAACATTGGATGCCACCTATATATCAACTAAAAAAAGAAAGAAAGTAGGAATTTTATAGGATTTTGGAGAAAAATGCTTGGTGGCTGCTTTTTTGCTGCATTTACTTATTGTTGAAGTCAACATGCAAAATTCATCATTTCATCTCTCTTTGATACTCTCATTCTTGGTATCTCTGGGCTTTCCTTGGTTTACTGTTTATAATTTTACACTCAATTTTGACTCCAAACTCCTATTAGTCAAGTTCAGTTCAATCAAATCCCATCCAAGCTAATTAAATACTTTAAACTATTACACCTTTAGGAATAGATTCATTTTTCACTATGATATAATTTGAGGAAATATTGGATATGAAAGAAGTCGCTCTTAATGGGATTACAGAAATGGGGAAAAAATGGAAATATCCTTCGGACAAGTTCCTCCAATGACCTAGGAAATGTAGAACTAGGCCCCTCAGTCACCTGTGAAATTTAAGTGGGAAAGAATTCCTCTTTTCTTAAATTGCTTGATACCTGAAGCTATGTAGACTTATTTTCTAATTAATTCTAAATTTTTTTTGAAAACTAAGTGTGACACCTGAAATTTTGGTATTCGCAGTGTTGGCTGATGAGACACATATAATATGGCAGAATTTACTGACTGTCTTCTTGTCCTCAAATATAAATTGGATTATATTCCTATTAATTGCTTCTAAATGAATTGACCATGAATAAGAATCCTAATAACCCTTCTTTTTAGCTTAATTCTCACCTTTTTTCCATAACTTTGTTCTGATTCAGGCCCTGCTTACTTTGAGCTTTCATATATATTAGAAAAAGCACCTCTTCTTCAATACTTTGCTTCAATCTTTTGGAACAATGTAATAAATGTGAAATCTATAACATCTCTGATGTGAATGGTGCCCCTAGAGTTGTCTAGTATACAGCCTGCACAACCACACACGGCAGCCCTGGGAAGTTGTTCCTAGTGCCTTTCTCTGCTCCAGTGCACAGAGTCACCTAGATGAGGTAGGACATGGACCTGAGGCCCAGAGGAATGAGGCAACTCTTCCATAAAACTCGTAACACACAGTGATAAAACAATAAGGGAGAAATATAACTTACTGGCACTTATGACCAGGATAACCTGAATTCTCAGTAATCCTCCTGGAGCTGCCAACCTCCCACTTGGTGGTGATGCCCTAGCATGCCCTGGAAGGATTACATCAATGTTACTTCTGCTCAGGGCTGAACCTTAGTTAGGGAAGCAGCCTTGTTCTGGAAAGGAATTTCATTTTCTGACATGCATCTCTAATAATTGCCTAAACTTATACACACGGAGAGCATGGTGATACTCATCTGCACACCTTACAGACTTTGAGATTCTCAAAAGAGATCATCTATATGAACATGTTATTGAGACCAGATACACTATTATAACCTTGAAACATAAAGATATTTAGTACAAGGCAAAAAAGAAAAAAAGAAGGTAGGAAGGAGGGAAGGAAGGAAGGAAAGAAGGAAGGAGCTTACTTATAACTAGAGAGAGGAGAAGTTTGGGTCAGGCTTACCCCAGGGTCTTGTCTAAGAAGACTGAGTGTCAGTGCTGCCCTCTCTCTGTTCTTGTTTTTCCAACAGGTAGACACAATCTCCCAGAATAACCTGGCTGCCAGTTAACCAGGTGACGCACATCCAATCCAAACACACACCCGGCTCCATGCATCTACTGTGGAATAAGAATGCTTTAATGTTATGCAGTACTTTTCATCTAAGGATTTCTAAATATATTGTAGTCAGTAATTAAGTCTTATAGTACCAAGTCAGCCTCCTAATTTTAGAAGAGTTGCAGAATGTTAAGCCTAAAGATCAATGCCTGGATGGGAGTCATACATCATTCACTGAAGTTCATTCCTCTTCTCAAATAAAGGACATCACCTCATTTTTACTTCTTTTCTTCATTTGTAAAGTCAATGTGCATGAACTGAACTGGGAATGAAGAGCCTTGATAAACTGTTAAAGACCTGGGCACAGTTCTGGCTTTGCAGCCATCTGGACCTATGGCCAAGCCACTTGACCCTTCTGGGCCTCAGATTGTGCACATGTGAAGGGCATGGGGCCACTGGAGTCATTGGTTAGAGCCTCAATAGGGGGATCAATACGAACTGACTCAGACTGATGGGAAGATTAAATAGCAAACACCTGCACTGCCATTCAAATGCATGTTCTCCCTAAGCCTTTCATCTCCTGTTCTGTATCTGGTCTTTGCCACCAAACCTCTCAACCTATTGATCTAGTGAAAATGAACAGTAATGAGACAGTGGTTAATTGGTTCAAACCAATGAAGATATAATCAGATCATTGTTTTGAATAACAAGCACTTCACACAGAGCTTTCAGAAAATCTATCAACCTGATTTGATTATTACTAAGATACCTGAACCTCTTTAGTGATTAGATTCTGGTACGACCTATTTTCCCCAAGGCTTCTTCTTGCTTCATTAGATGCTCCCAACACTTAAAAATGCTACCTACTCAAGCAAACTGTCATAAGATATCTCAAAGCCTCCTGCCTGCTGAATCTTCACAAATGTCCCTCATGCTTGGCTTCCCTTTGAAGTTAGCGGACAAGAATGCTTGATTAGATTTTTTAAGCTTCTCCCCTGACCCTCATCCCATGTCGCTTTCAAAAGCCTGACATTGAATTTGTAATGAAGAGGTGGAAGGATGAAGAAGAAAAAAGGCTGAGAAATGATATGCTTTATATATATATATCTCCCTTCTTTCCGGAGACATGGTGCTGTTACTATTAAAACATTGCTTTTACAGAGTTACTTTATATCCTAATTACTTCATATCTTACATTACTTTATATCCTAATCTCCCAAGCAGAAGAGGTCTGAGGACATTCTTCAGATACCCAGTTCCTTTCAACTATGTGGGATGCCTCTTCTTTAAAAACCATAAGATATAATCAGTGCTATTCTGAGGACCCTCCTTCTCTAAAATAAGAATCCAAGGAAGTTTTAAAGCAGTGCTTTGGGTTTTGTTTTATTTTAACTTTTGGTACTGGCTATGACAGACAACTCACTCTTCATGATTTGGGGCTGACACTTAACCCCTGTGGGCCCTCAGCATTCTCATCTGAATGTCAGTGAGGTAGGACTGAATGACCTCCAAGGTCCCCCTCTCACTGAGAACCCGGGTACTTTGGAGGCCCTACGTGATTAAGAGTGCAGGCTCTGGGGTTAAACTGCCTGGTTTTGACTGCCGGCTCCACCACTTTCCTGCTTTGTAATATGTTCTTTATTCTCTCCCCAGATATGGCCCTCATGTCCATCACACTCTGCTCAGATGCATGTGTAGTGAATCCTTTCCCAAATGGTCTTTCTCCCCTCGTCATCAGATTGTCTCTGAACACTTCACAACATTTCCTCTCCATATCGCCCAACATCCCAGGGCTGCAGGGCACACGACCTAACAGGGAGGGCCTGAAATACTGAAGCACTGCTTGTCAAATTGCCTACATAGAGTTAGACAGTATCTGTTCATAAATTCAGGTACTATCACCTGTATATCTCAGTGATCAGTTCAAGTTGGAAATCATTAAGAGATAAGAAATCAGATGCTTTTCCACTCAAAATGAAGATTATCATTTACATTTACCCATTCCCCCTTTGAAAAATGGCCCTTATTTATTTCTTGGCATTTTTCTGTTTGGTCATTGTGGTGGACAGGCCCTTGAGTGCCCCTCTTGTGTAGCAGCCCTACACTTGAGTGTAGGTGGACTCTATGGCTTGTGTTTTACCAATAGAATACAACAAAGGTGATGGGATGCTTGTGATTACATGTTTGTGGTTATGTTCCATAAAAATGTAACTCCCTTCATACTAGGAGACTATCCCTTCAGGTCTGGTTTAAGGAAGCAGGCAGCCATGTTTAGAAGCTCCACATGACAAGGAGTTGAAGGATGACCAACATCCAACAAAGAAATGGAATCTGACAGCCCACAAGGAATGAAATAACCACTGCCAATAATCACTTGATCTTAGAATTGGATCTTCCCCCTGTCAAACATCCGGTGAGTTCCCAGACTCAGCCAACAGTGATTGCAGCCTTGTGAGACAATCAAGAAGAGATATTAGCTAAACTGTGCCCCAAATTTGGATGTCAGAAACTGTGAGACAATAAATGTGTGTTTTCTTAACCTACTATGTTTGTGCTAATATTGTTATACAGCAATAGACAAGTAATACAATCCTTAAACTATCCACTTAAGTCGAATTTATTTCTTCCTTCTTATTTTAGTCATCTTGGACTGCTATCACAAAATACCACAGACTGGGTGGCTTAAATAATGGACATTTATTTCTCACAGTTCTGGAGGCTGGGAAGTCCAAAATGTGTAGACACATTTAATTTTTCGTGAAGGCGCTCTTCCTGGCTTACAGACAGCTGCATTCTTGTTGTGTCCTCCATGGCAGAGAGAGGAAGCTCTGGCGCCTCTTTCTCTTTTTCTAAGGGCACTAATCCCATCATGGAGCTCCATTTTCATGACCTAATCTAAACCTAATTACCTCCCAAAGTCCCACCTCCTAACACCATCACATTGGGAGTTAGGGTTTCAACATATGAATTTGGGGGGGAATATAAACATTCACACCATAACACCTCTCTTCCTATTTCTTGTCTCCATACTTTTTGCTCACTCTATTACCCCTTCCTGAAATCCCTTTCCTCTTTTTACTCCAATTCTTGCCATTTTTCAGAGCCAAACACAGTTGGCTCTTACTTCTCTGGACTTCTATGGTACCAAACTAAAACATCAGCTCTTTAAGAGCTAGAACCTTATTTATTTAATAATGCCACTACATGGATAGTGGTACTTGCGTTTTGAAACCTAAATGAATAACGCAATGTCTTGAATATAACAGAAACTCAAAAATGATTATCTTTAAGTTAATAGAGGAAAACCTTACAGTTCCAATTTGTAGTGATGAAAAAGTACAATGATATGTATTTTTTAATGAAAAATTTTAGTTACTGGTAGAAATAAGTGTTAACAGCCCCTTAAACCAAATATATATTTTAGGGCCACCCTACAACTTAAAGTTTGGCTTAATACTGTATTCATAGAGGGTACAAATACTCTGCGGAAGGAATTCTTAACAAACAGGTGAATAAAAAATAAGTTTAGAAATAACACTTTTTGCTTTGCTTATTATTTTTTTCCTTTCGGAAATAAGTATGTGTTTCCAAAATGGTACTTTATAGAGTACAAAAAGTTAAAATGTACATTAAAATCTCTGTCTTTGGAAATTAGAAAAAAGAAAATGGCTTGCTTTAAAGATAGAATATATTTTAAATAATTCATTCATAAATACAAAAGGCTCTTTAATATCCTAGTCTGTTAAAACTGACCCTCATTAAATTACTCATAGTAGTGAAAAAGAATAGTCAGACGCTAAAATGCTGAAGTTTAAAATAACCCCAGGCACTGATGTTGTTTGCAGGGTTCACAGTGAGCTCAGACAAGGCAAGATTTGGCCTCTCTTCTTTGACCAGTTCTCTGAAACTACATGTGTTTGCACAGGGGTCTGTGGGAGGCAGAGTGACTCACCCAAGGATGCTCTTATTCATACAAATATATTACAGCACTGCTCTGAGATGCAGACCGAATTGCTCTTGGGCAAGTCAGAAGAGTAGGAGCTTTGTCTGTATTTGTGGACTAAGAAAATATGCAATGTTCATTCTAAAGAGCAGTTAAAACCAGATAAGGCCAAGGGGGGAAGAACTATGAGTCTAATATGAAAAGAATTATAGATAACCACTCATTTTTACTTTGTTTAAGGAAAACCAAAATGGTATTTATTTGCCTTAGAAGAAAAGAGGTTGACAATCTCTGATGAGAAAAGAAGGGATAGTTTGCAGTTCTAGTCCTTGACCCTGCAGTTTCCCAGCATCGTTTCTCTTTTTTGCATTTTATCAGACATACATAATGTAAGGCACAATGAGGGAATGGACATGTGCATATATGTGTGTGCATGTATGTATATTATATATAGAAGGTAGAAGAAAGTGAGAGAACAAGAGGGGGAAATCATTTTTGCACACCACCAATTTAAAATCTCTCTCTACTAGTTCTTTTAGGGTTGAAATCCACTCAATCCCCAATCTCCTACCCCTACCATTTATGTAAATATACATGTATTTATCTTATAGAAAGCATAGGAGTGTGTTACAAAGCTTGGCCATATTATTAATAAAATATTTGAAGTGACTGGGAAAAAAGTTATTTGTAACCTTAAGGCTTAAATACTGGTATATGAATATACAATGTCATCTTGAACTTGAAACAGACATGGAACCTCTAATGGTTAAGGAAAAATGAATTGGAAACAAAGGACACATACTTTTATAGTAAATATGACAAGTGCTCTTCACCTTGCAGTTATTAGCTTAGCTCTAGTGACACAGATGACTAGGGAGCAAATGCCCACAGTACTAGGAGAAGAAGTCCGACTGGTGAATAGAGTAGCCTGTAGGTAGTAAGAAAACGGAGACTAGAACATACTATTGTTTCTTCTTAGGTGATGTAATCTTAAAAGACTCTAGAAATGTTACATCACCAACCCAAGAGAAAAACAAAACACATAATCACACAAATATTTTAATTTTCCCCAACTAACTGGATCTACTTCATTGCTTGTCATGAGTATAAAAATAAGTGTTTGAAGAAAATTGAGTTTGGTAGAATGTTAAATCCTTAAAATTAAATTGTCACATGACACAGCGCAGATTACAAAGAAAAAATTCAAGATGGTCACGAATTAAATAATGTCTCATGATTACTTGGTTTCCTTAGTTCTTAATAGTCATAAGAAGTCCTAACTGAGATCACACACTCCCACCTGAAGCTGACCAGGGCAAATCTAGACTATTCAGCTGTTAAAATATCTCGCTATTTTTTTTTTCTTTGCTGACCAAGTTGGGAGAATTTGGCTGTGGTGAGTACCCTCGTCATTTTGCCTTTAGGAGCATTTTAACTTTCAATAATGTATCTGGCATGAAATGGAGCGAAGCGCCAGCCTGTTCTGAATTCCACCGTGAAGGACCCAGGATAAAAAGAAGTGGTAAGAGCTTTTTAAAATTCACCAAAGCAGTATTTCTTAGAACATGTGCCTTGAGGTACAAGCTAAATTTATGTTTCTCTCTCAGCAGGGCAAGTGGCTTTGAGTAAAATCCCAGAGTATTCCGTTGCAGCTCCGGAAGCCATTAACAATGGGGGCTCCTTTAGTTGAGAATAAATGATTTGCAAACGAGCTATCACGTTCTCCATTGTGGATAAGAATCTAAGTCAAAAAACAATGATATACTTTTCTTTTTACTTTCCTATTATCACAGGTATAAAGAAATTCCAAAGAGCTCTGCTATTTAGGGCTATCAGACAAAACACTAGGCTGCAAAGTTTTATTGGTGCCCCAAACTCTCTCTTCAGTATCTCCCCTCAAATTCTTCCCCTCCTAGTCCATCCTCCAAACCAACCCACACATAAACATACTCCAAATCTGTCCTTTGAATCTTTATGAATATTTTGTATGTCGATGGCTAATAATCATGTTGAAACATTCTTCCCATAGCTGTGAGTATTTTGCCAGAATCAAAGCCATACACTTAAGGGTTAACAGCTCACTGGTGCAGTACCAGCCAGAGCAAAGACTAGGCCTTGGAACATGAGAGACAGAAAGACATTGAATTCTTAATTTTATTAACTGGGTGGACTGTTTAGCACCAAACCCGTTCTGGGAGAGCCCGGTAGTTAAATCTTCATTGTCAAGAGCTGCAGAAAAGAAAAATAGTTTCAATGGAATAAGTTGCTTTTACATCAACTAATCTACCAAATGATTTTGAGATAACATGGTAGAGTGACAAGTTTACAGAATTTGAAGACCAAGGTCCAAGTTCAAGGTAGCAACCACAAAGATTTTGATGTTAAAAGACAAAGATAGACACAAGGCGTGTTTATTGTGGAAATTTTGGAAGTGTGGAATTATACAAACACCCAAAGGAAAAAATGAAAATCACCTGCAACTATACTATTTAAAGAAATAATCCCTGTTATGATTTTGTTTTATATCTTTTCTGTCTTTATGTCATGTATAATTTAAATTTGCGTGTGTTTACAAAATTATGACTTGATCTTTTAATCAGTACATAACCATTATTTTTCATGCTATTACAATATTATTTTAAGGCATAATATCCAATCTTGGCTACACCATAATCTACTTAATCAATCTCCTGTCATTGATATTTAGGTGGTTTCCAGTTTTTTACTATCATAATAATGCTTCAGTGAAAAGGATATCCTGGTACATAAAACATTTTATACACCACAGTTATTTCCTTGACATTAATACCTAGAAATGGAATTAGTGAGGCATAGGGACTTAATATTTTTTAAAACTGATACATCCAGCCATGTTGCCCTCCAAGAAGACTTTATCAATTTTATACTGCCACCAACAATCTGTTAAATGGCTTTTTTGCCTAAAACTTCATTAAAATAAATAATTTTATATCTACCCATGTGATGAGTTGAAATGTATCCTCTGCATTACTTTCCCACATGATTCATTTCTGCCAACCAATACAAAATTCAAATGTACAAAAATTGAATAATTAAGCAACACATCATTATGGGTTGCAAAGAAGACAAAAAATATAAAATGCCTTATTGTCCTTTGCTTTTTCCAACACTTCTCTCAATGGTATATATTCTTTTTATAATGCCCTTCACAGGGGTACACTGAATTGGACAGCCTGACTTAAGTCTAACAAACAACTAATTAAGACTAGATACTGAATGCTTTCAAAGTGCTAAATGATTTCCATCTTTGTCTCTATGGCCTCATTATGAGCTATATATCTTTTATCAATAACATAAATAATGCTTATTTTTCCATTTCCACTCATTTTTGTAAAATAAAGCAAAATATGATAAGATATTCAAATAATTTTATGAACTATTATATGCATACAAGATACACTGCTGAAACCAAAATGATAGCAAACAGCACCAACTTGCCACATTTTAAAATACTCTTTTATCAATTAAACGTTCACATTAAATATAATAAAAGCAGTTTAGTTCTGTCACTGTATTAGGCACAACAGTCAAACCTAATCAAAGACATGGAACCTATATAATCTTATCAGTGCTTTATTTCCCACTCCCTTGATTGCTAAGGACATTGAACATGTGTCCCTAAGTGTATTGGTCATTTGTTGTTCTTTTGTGAATTTCCAGTTTATGTTCTTTGTCTATATTTTATTGGGATGTATTTAGTTGGCTTATAGAATATTATAAATGCTATTTACAAATTCAGAAAATAAAAACTGTCATAGTTAATTTGACTAATGATACCTAATTGGCCATATGCATTTAGATTTAGCTTATGGTGTTTATTAGGGATCTGCAGATATTCTTAATTTTTATGTATGCAATCAAATAATCTCAATGCTATCATTGAGATCTTTCTATGCTTCATTACTTTGAAAGATGATTCTATTCTATTTAGATCTACTTTCTTCAAGTTCTCTTTTTGGGAGGAAGAGGGATGGTTGTTTGTTTACATTTAATTAATTTAACTGCTATTGATTTTATAGCTTCTTTTAAGGTAGGAATTTAACTGTATTATACTTCAATTTGTAACCAATTAGTCCAGCACCATTTTTGACTAATCTATTTTCCTCCTGAATTGAAATGCTGCCTTATTTTTATACTAAGCATTCACATATATCTGGGCCTGTTTCTTAGTTTCCTACACTGCAGAATTTCTGTTCCTTAGAATTTCCTGTCTAGTTTTTTAAACATATATTATCACAATCAGAATTATTTTCACTTTCTAATATATTTTCATATCTCACAACCCAAATCCTCTTCCTTTCATTGTTCTGTTCTATAAGTTGTGTCGTTCGTATAAACTTTTGAATAATTTTGCTGAATTAAAAGAAAAATCCATTTGGGTTTTTATTAGAATTACATTCAAATTATGAATCAATACAGGAACATTTATACATTTGCTATGCTGAATTTTTCCCATCCAATGTCATGCTATTAATAGAACTCATAGAACACTCCATTACTTTAAAATTTTATTTACAGTGCTCCGTTAAGTCTCCTGGCTTTCCGCATAAGGTTCCTGCAGAGCTTTAATCAATGTTCTTGCTATGTTTGTTATGATTGTGAATTTTTCCCTTTTTATGGAGACCACTTTACCTAGATTGCGAGGTCTCAAAAGACATAGAACTTTGGGAAAATTGTAGGCAAACTGGGACAGTTTGTCACACTATTTTATATTTCAACTGGTTATAACCGGTATATAAGAAAATTTATTTAAAAATATATTTATTTTGCTCCCAGCCACTTAACTGTACCCTAATTTTCAACAGAATGGTAGTTGATTTTATTGTTATTTTTAATTAGACTGTTATTTTATCTACAAATAGTGATAATTTCCAATATTTCTAGTAACTTTTTTTCTTGCCTTATGGTACAGATCAGTATGTCCAGAATAATGTTGAATAGTAAATAATAATAGTGACATTCTATATTTCTTGGCCATTAGCTTGATTGATATTATTTACCAAGTTATAGAACTATTCTACTGTTTTTGTAAGACTTTGTGTAGGTTGCTGTTTCTCTTTGTTTTAAAATTAAACATGAATGTTTAACTTTATAAAACAAATTTGGAACTTTCTATTTCAGTGATCTCAGTAGGGAAAACTTAGGGAGAAGTAAGGAAAACACTCTATGGGAGGTTATAGAAGAATCAATCATGGGTTTTTTTTTCAAATTAGACTATACTCTCACATACGTGAGATTCTGATCAATCCCATCACTTTCTTCTTTCCTAAGGTAAGAGGGGTGGTATGGATTACTCCTATTTTAGAATCAATGATGGTGTGAGCCAATTAAAAAAAAAAATTGCTAACTGCCAAATAGACACTATAATTTTTCTTCTTTTATCCAAAGATGTGATAAAAATATACTATTCCTAATATTAAACCATTCTTGTATTGCTAAAATACACTTCCCTTTTGTTTCAATAAACCACCAGATATGAGTCACAAAACTTTTCTCTATTTATAAATAAGATCCTTTTGTAGATTTCTACACCATCTGGGGACAGATGTTCATATCACTGTATCATCATAAATAGTGAAAGTAAGTTGGAAAATTAATTAGACATCTTTTTTCCTCTGATCTTAAACAATTTTATATATATTGTGAAACTCTGTTCCTTGAAAGTTTACAGAATTTCAACATGAAAGCATCTAAGCCATGCTTCTTTGGAGATAACTTATCAACAACTTCTGGTGGGTTCTTTTTTTTCCTTCATAATTATTGGACTCTTTAGTTTTCTATTTTAAGTCAATGTCATTACTTTAAATTTTTCTAGAAATTGTGCATTTCAACAAATATTGAGTTTACAAGTATAGATTTATTTTTATAATTTTAATCTCCTTTATATTTCAGGTTCTTATTTTAGCTTTGATCCCCCGTTGATTAGATTAGCTGAAGTTTTGTCACTTTGTTGTTTATTTTGTTCGGTTAAAAAAAAAAACTGCTTTTGGATTTTTTACTACCACCATTTGTTTCGTTTATGTATTTTCCATCTTTTTGTCTCTTGATACTTTGGTCAAGACACTTGGATGACTTCTTTCCTATTTTCCAGTTCTCTAATTCTGTTTTAATGAAACCTATCTATTCTGTTCTTACTTGCAGTTACCACATTTTTTTCAGTTCTCAAATTTCTTTTTAATTTAGCTATATTTTTTCAGTTTCCTGCTTAAATTCTCCATTTTTTCTCTTAATAAATGAATCACAGATATTTTAATATCCATGCCTGATCATTTCAAAATCTGGATCAACTGTGGGTCTGATTTTATTATCTGTTTAATTTTTTTCTCTTGGGTTTTGACCAATATGACCAGCTTTTTTTTTTTTTTTAATGTAATGCTGGACATTGTATATGAAAAATAATTTGAAGCTCTGGACAATGTTGTCTTTTTCCAGAGAGGATTTACTTCTGCTTCTGGCAGTGAAATAAGGCAAAGGTATATCACTTTAATCCAGTTGATTAAAGTTGATTGAACTGACTCAAAACTGGTATCTTTTTTCCTTGTGACAGCTGACCAGTTAACCCATACTCCTAGGGTGTAACCTTTTGGGAGTTCCACTTGAAAGCCTGAAGTATTTCCCATGGCAACTCTTCTTTAGTGGGCTCTCAACTCTAGCTGGGGTCACCAGCCTCATCAGACCACCCCAAACTCTGCTCAGCTTCTCAGCCTCTCATATACTACTTTCTGCAAAACTTCTAGCCTCTCAGAATTCACCCATGCTTCTAATTAGCAAATGCCTTAAGATGAAAAGTGGTGCCAAAAATGTGGTTCATCTCTCTGTGCTCTTCTTTTCTCCAGGATCTTGGTCCTCAAGTCCTTGCTACCTTGGTAGATTTTCAATGTCTTCAAAAAGATTTTGTTGTTGATATTTAGCTTATTTAAGTTTTTCCAGTGTGTAGAATTGGTTTAAAAGTGAATAGTCTGCCATGGCCACAAAGGTATATTTTTCATTCTGTTTTCTCACCAGTTAATTTCTGCTTTTGTCTTTATCCATTTCCTTAGTACATTTTCTTTGGTTTGTTTTATTGTAGTTTTTCTTATTGAGTTGAATATTTAATCTGTTTATCTTTTCTTTAGTGCTTGTGATAAGGAAAAATCTGTGTCCTAAGATGGCTGACCGAGCCAGCAAGGGAGTCCCAGCCCCTGCCCTGGGGCTCTTCTGGGTTCTTCTCTCTGTTTTCCGTGGGCACCAATCCAGGTTCCTCTCCCTGCCCCACTTCACACGTGCCAAGAGTGCCCAGTATGCGGAAGTAGAAGTGTATAAATTACCCCCTTTTGTTTGTGCTTGGGGTTCAGACCTTTGGAGATCACTCTCCTCTGAGCCTGCTGGAGTTAAATAAACTTCCCATCCTCCAAGATCTCCTAGTGCTGCTTGGTTCTTCCGTCGGGCAATCCAGTCCAAGTTCCATAACACTGGTATCATTGCCTTTAATGTAAATTCATTTTGAACTTATTAATTAAGTGTCCATGAATAGTGACCCAGCAAGGTCATAGAAACTGATGTGATGCCCCAAAATTAATCTAGTAAATATTTGATGATTTTCTACCTGGTATCAATTATCTACCTCCCACTTTTTAACAGCATTCAGATTTGGTTCACGTATCTGCTATTCTCCCTCCAGCTGAATTACTTTGAGGGAAACTGATTTCACCTCCAATTCCAATCTTAGGCCCTGGAATAGTTTAAATGAAATGTCACATTTCATTTTTCAGGCCACAAAAATTGGTTCAGGTATATACATATGATCTCATCAATTTCAGTAAGAGTAATCTTAAGATCTTGTTTGAAATCCTAAGATACAAATACTTTTTTCTCCCCTATATATGAGTAAGAGAACATCAAACACTGTTTTCTCTGGTATTTATCTTGCAACCATGACAGAAGCCTGCCAGGGACTAACACGATACATGCATGGAATTGGACAGAGCTGGAATAGTCACAGAGCAATTGACCCAGAGCCCTGATTAAACCATGCTGGAAGCCCACCTTCCAGCTGGACTTTTAAGTTACTGAGCCAATAAAGTCCCTTTATTATTTAAGTCAGTTTGAATATAATTGACTTTTCTTTCATTCACAGCCAAATGCATTCTAATATACTTGAGTACCTAACAAACACTTTATAATGATGGTGACATTAAAGAAATTGAAACAAAAAACAAAAACTAAGCTTATGTTATAAGACCATATCCACTGGCCCATTAAATAAAAATGGAAGCCACTCATTTTTAGCATCTGGAATCTTATTTGTTTTGTTCCCCCTTGTATCTGCAGGACCTAGTCTAGTGCCTGACATTTTCCAATAAATAGTCAATAAATACATGTTGAATTAGTGAATAGTTATGGATTTGAATACTGCTTTTTTTTTTTTTTCTAAAGATATTTCCATAGACTTTCAAGTAGTGGAAGAATAACATTTTCTCAGTGTGTAAAATGTCCCAACCCCATGCCAAGGCGGGAATCTTAGCACTCATATGGCTTCATTCCAATGAAATACTTTTTTCCTAAGATTTTCCAGGTTCAATTAAAGGGTATGTGCATAAACAATGAGCATAAATCCCAGGTACTTATAACAATAAATTTCATGACATGTATTTTTATAGAGTATCAGTAAGAATAGTAGCAATGTGTAAAAAATGTTTAACCAAGCCGCAGGAGAGTTTGGTTCTGTCATTGGTAAAATAAATTAAATTAATGCTTCTAAGATTACATCCAGTTCCAAAAATAATGAGTTTATGATCCTAAAGTTGTTCTTTTATCATCCAGATGATCAAATTCATTCACAACTCCAACTGTTCTTCTGATGGCTTCTGTGGCACTTTCACCAGCTAGGTGATCGAATTCAGACTGCAGAAACTGAATGATCTGGGATGTGCATGTCCAAAAACCAGGAGTACTTCAAAAAGGGACCTAAGCTCAACTGATTAGAGATAGCATGAATCAATACTCCTCCTCACCCAAAGGAGGCCTCACAAAAGATCTCTTTGGTGAAGTCTCGGGATGACAAGCACAGGGTGCAATATAAATCCAATCAGATACATTCCAAGTTAGAGCAAGGAGTCGAATTAAAGTAAGGTTTACTAGCGTGGAACACATTGGGTTAGGGAGAAAAGAGAGGAGTCATCATATACTTAGAAGCAAACATAGTTCATGTTCTTATATTTTTCCAGTAGAGGAAGATTTGAGTCTATGCCAGGCCAGTTATAGCAAATGCTTGGCCTTCAAAATGTTTCCCACCCCAACATCTGCCACAGCAGAAGAGACAGGAGCCAGTAGGGGCTGTGGAGACTTAGAATCAACAGCACTGGATGGGGGAGGAGTGGCAAGGGTCCTGGGTAGCAGCACAGGTGGCAGCCAAGTGGCAACTTGCATGCCAGATGGGAGAGTGTCACATGCTGCCCTCTGGCATACACAAAGCCCATTTTAGAGAATTAAGGAAGCCCTGTACTTCTCAAATGAACATATGGTGTCAAAGAGGAAGGTATAAAATTTTACTTTGTGGAAGCTGATGAATAAAATCAAAATATTTCTTTTTTACTTACAGAAGAACTATAAATAAATGGAATTATCAAGTATGATTTTCTAATAAAGGAGACAAAAACTTCTACTGGAACTTGAAGAAAGAAATCTGCCCTAATGAGTTCATTCTCCAAGATGGCTACATCCAGCTTCCGTGTTCAATCCACCTCCTTTCTCGGCATTCATTTTCTCCCATCTTTATTCTAGCTGCTCATTTCAGGTCTAAGCTTTCCCCACAAGTTGCTATCGTGGAGTAGCTTTTCCAATCCACCCACATTCTTGTAGGCATGGTCATGGATCCCTTCAAATAGGAAATTGCTAGTTTAAAGATACAGGACACTTAAAGCCAAGGCAGTTGAAAAGATGTCATTGTGAGTTAATACAACAGACAAACAGAATCTGGAAAGAATTCTTTCCAAATGTATTTGGACATGAAGAAGGAAGTGGGTCAGGAAATTATGACCTCTGTATATTTAGCCTAATCTACATCCTCATTCCAGACAACTAATTGTGAGCTATTGAAAATGAAAATCTAAAGAGAATGTCATAAAAAGACATTCTCATAGCTTCTCTGAAGATTCCATAAATAGATTGGAAATAATCTCCAGGGGACCTTTGCAACAGCTTGTGGACTGGTAGCAGTAATTAACAAAATCCAAACACAATGTAATCTACTTAAACACCGTCACCATTTCTTATTTTTCCTTGAAATTGTGATTATTTCTTGCTAGCTTTCTTGGCTCAAAAGATATATTTAAATTGCCCTACTTCTATTCCCTCTATATCAAAAAGGAGAAAAAAAAAATGTAGCTTAGTGAGCCAGAAAGGAAAACAACATTTCTGTAAGTATATAATCTTACTTTAAAACTGGCAAAGCAAATAGAAGTGACTAAAAATATTATATCTTTGATCTCTACATTCATTACCTCTATGTGAAAGCATATAATACATGATAGTTGCAGTAATCAGGTCTTTGTTTCACACTAAATGTAAAAAAGTTCAAGCACAAATCCTAAAAAAAAGGGGATTTTACTTAGATATTAGGAAGAATTTTCTTCCTTTAGGGGATTCTGAAATGCTGGAAGAGGAAACAAGGAAGTTTATGAAATTTTCTTTTTTATGAGATTATACAGAAGAAAGTAACAATTTTTAAGGACAGTTTATCAACAATATTTCATAAAGAAATAAAAAATATGAATTCTCTCATATCCCATAAACTCATTGACAGCATGACACTATAGTTTGTTTTTTTAATGAAGGGTGAGGACATTCTTTATTACAGAAAATATTTGCCTATGAATAGTTCATAAATGCTCTAGACTAAATTATGAATTTGCTTTCTTCTTTTGAGTAGCCAGAGGATTCTGAAAATTATTCCAATAGTAACCATCCAGCTAATAAAATGAGGTTCAGAAAGCAATTAGGTTTCTAAGCCACTGGTAAGCGTGTGTATAAAGTACAAATTCCATGTAGCCCCTTTCAAGGCACATTTTTTGTTTCACTATGATACCTAAAAAAATATGTATAATTTTTCAATGTGTGTGAATGTGATTGTGTGTTCAAAACTAGCATTGAAATTAATAAGGGATTTTGATCTAACACTGTTCTAATACACAATACTAACACAATACCTGTATTAGTTTCCTAGGGCTTCTGTAATAAAATACCACAAACTGGGTGGCTTAAACAACTGAAATTTATTGTCTCATAGTTCTGGAGGCTGGAAGTCCAAGATCAAGGTGTTAGCAGTATCGTTTCCTCCTGAGAGCTGGCAGAAAAAATCTGTTCCATGCTTCTCACCTAACTTCTGGTGGTTTGCTGGCAATCTTTGTCATTCCTCAGCTCAGAGAAGCATCTAGATCTAGATCTAAACCAATCTAGATCTCTACCTTCATCTTCACATGGTATGCTCCCTGTGTGCATGTCTGTGTTCAAATGTCCTTTTTTTTTTTATAAGGACATTTATCATATAGGATTAGGGGCCACCCTAAAAACTTCATTTCAATTTGATTACCTTTGTAAAGACTCTATCGCCGTATCATGTCATGTTCTTAGATACTAGGAGTTAGGATACCAACCTATCTTTTTCAGGAGGTTGGGGGGTGGGGATAGAATTGAACCAATAACATATGCCCTAAAAGAATGATTACCTCGATAGACTGGAAGATAGAAAAGCAAGCAAGCATATTTAACCAAACCAGATGTCTATATTTATTTATTATACAAAGATTAGTCCTCTATAATACCAAAACCCATGGGCATTTTAATTCTGTCCTCAGATTGAGCTAGCTCACCGATTAGTGTTTCAGAGATAAATAACCCATTGGTTACCTTTTTAAAATTCAATTTTCATAAAATTGAACAGACAATGTGTAGACACAGCAAAAACTAAAACTGCCAGACCACTGGAATGACTCAGAGCTATAATCACAGGTCACAGAGGCACAACATTTTGTTCTAGTGATGAATATCAAGTGGGCCTCACAGAGAAAACTCTTAAAATCAATGGTTTCACTGGCTGATGTATGCAGATTACTTCAAGCACTCCCTGAAACAGAATTTTTCCAAGTTTTATATTACAGTAGTTAATTTATTTTGACATAATAGAATAGAAAGTAGAAAATATTACAACTGAAAGGGGATTTCAAAATTGGCTAGTCCAATTATAGATCTGAAAACTATGTGTCTGAGCAAGTAAGTGATTTGTTCAAGGTACTCTAGCAAATTGGAAAAGAGCCAGGAAAATAACCTGAGATTTGGCTTTCCCTCCAGGTCAATGATGTTCTGCTGCTATATCACCATCGCATCACCTTGTCTGAGAATCACCTCTCACACTCAGAGTTAGACCCTCAGTGGCTACATGGAGCCTAGAAATAAGTTTAGAATCTGTCACAAAGGTCATGATCTATGTTTGCACAGGCTAGAACTACAATCACCCTCATGGATTCACACAATAGCTGGGTTGTCTTAGAGCTTTATTGAAAATATACTATATACTTTTATTATTGTAGTCGTCTGCTTCCCCCTTTAAATCTTGAGTTCTCCTCAGATTATGGCTATGACCACCATATTTTCAAATCTAAAAATCAGGATACATGCTCTAATAGGAAATATGTTTATCCCAATATGTTGTCACATAACTCAGTGTTTGTTTCAAAATGACCCTTTTCTGAAAGTCTCAAATTGGTTTGGATTCTTATGCACATATGAGTGTTACATTGACATTCATGGTGTTATATGGCAATGGAACAGTTGGAAGGAATATTTAAAGCCAAGATTGCCCTAGATTGCTGGTGGGGTGGGGCTAAGGAGCTATCACGACACTATGATTATGGCAAACAAAAGATTAGAAAAGCTTGAATGTGTGGGGAAGTGAGAATGATTATAATGAGGGCTCTACAAAAAACATGTTGTTGTTGTTTTTCAATAAGTGACAGGTGACAAAAATACCAAAGTGAATAATATGGAGTCATTTTTGTATGGGGATAAATATATCACTCATCAGGGCTGGGAGTAGGGCAAATGAGGCACCTAAGATGAAACATTTAAGGAAATAGTCACTTTTAACTCACTTCATGATGGATGGAGTACCTCCTTAAATGTTATGTTCTGGGTGCCTCTCACCTCACCCTGGTTCCAACCGGCTCTCATACATCCCCCAGTGGTTCTTGAGAGAAGCATTGTTACAATACTATATATTAATCAATGTGCATAATGATTATTCTGAATCATTGAGACACTAAATTACTACAGTAATACTCTCTAATAAGAGTGGGAAACACACTTAAAAGTTTTAAATAATTTAAGTCTTAAGTTTTGGCAAACAAACATTAACCTCAAATTCTCTGAAATATGCAGTCAACCAGAATGCCTCATCCCTGATACCACTACATGATGGGCAATTATTGTACATTATTGTTGATACATTATATGTAGACGAGCTTTCCCCTTTTCTGATTGGTCCAGAGCAGTCACCTGACCCAAGCTGGGTCCATCAAATTCTACCTTCAGAGAATTTGAAATTTAGATCCAGAGATTGGAGGTCACCAGAACGTGAGCATACTTACCGCCAACTTGTAGAGACTGGGTGGACACATTCCAGCAGTCAAGGTGCTGGCACTTCCTTCCTGGTCTTAGCTGTTCACCACTTAGAGTCCATATGATGGCTCCTCACCTTTTCAATAAATCCCCCTTTGGGCTGAAGTTTGCCATTAACTTCTTCCTTGTAACTCCCAAAGCTGAAACAGAAACAGATTCTCCTCCATGGCAAGAATTGTGCTAGGAGCTAGGGTAATGAGGACAGACATAATACAGTTTCCACATTTGCATATTTCACAAAGCATCAATCAATGCTAAATGTGGTATTACTCTAACCTCTTTGATTATTCCATAACTAATATAAATGGGCCCATATCTTATCTTCCTATGAAGAATCCCCTTGGTGGTGTTTGATACTGGAAATTCTGAGAAGATAGAGCATATATAAAGCTGTATCGTTATGTGTATTAAATATAGGTTTTAACTAATGCTGATAACTTCATTCGTTTAGCTGTAGGATATAATCTCTTAATAAAATGTTGTTTCATGTAAGATAGCATTTGATCCTAGTAAAACTTAAATATCAATTGGAGGCATTTTGGAGAAAAATATATATATATTTTTTAGAGAAAAATTTATTTTAGAGAAAAAAAAAAAAAACCCATAAGGTTCCCAGGTAGTTAACAAGGAAGAAAGGAAGGAAAGTATTTTAAATGCAAAACTAATATTTAGTGAATGTTTTTCATACTTTGAAAATACATTTTGCTTTAAACAGGCAAAAATCTCAGCAGCTGGAAACCTGTTATATGTTTAATTAAATGGCCCACACATGTGTTTATAGTACACAGAACTGTGTGGCCTGTGAACAGCTCCCTGGGGTGGATGGTCAGACTTTTGCCTCATTGAACTCCACTCTGGAGGTCATGGGAAAGGGGGTGCTTATTTGAGTTTTCTCCTTCCTAGTTCCACATTTCCTCCACCAGCTACTGGCGTACAAACAAACTCATGCTCCAAAGGTGACGGACTCCACTGACCTAATCTGCCCCGAAGTGCCAGACCTGTCCACACATCCTCTGGATTAGACCAGCACGCCCAGCTCACCCTGAATTCCCCTAAGGGATGGCACAGCCTGCCTCCCCCAGGCCAGGTTCATCTGATTGATTTGCCTTTTGCTCTCTTCTTCCCCTGGGAAGGGAGATCCTCCGCACTGACTGGGGTGAAGAGAATGAAGCGGAGATGCTGATTCTTCCTTAATGAGCTCAAGTTCTCCAGATGGCAGCAAGCGCTCCTCATGCAAATTCTTGGCAGCAGGGAGCCTGTCAAGTGGCTACTGCTGCTTATTGTTACCACCACTCCCCCACCCCCTCCACACAGACGCAGAAGAAATACCATCTGTCTACTGTAGGGCTGAGTGGTACTTTCCAAGTCCTGTAGTCGGTGCCTCTTAGCAGCCCTGTGCTGTACCCGCAGCCCAAACATGAGTTGCCTCAAGATGGCATCCAGTCTGGGGAAGCGCTGAGCCAGGGAGGTCCACCCCAGCTGGCAAGCCCCTCTCCTCCCTGGCCTGGCCCCCACCTGGCTCCATGCAGGGGCAGTTTGCTAGCAGATTTCTCACAAGATATTTATGTAACAAAAATAGCAAAACTGGTTCTGTTTATCCCTGCAGATTCTGAGAAAGGAACAAGATGAACTGAATTAGCAGCATGTCTCCATCCCTAGTGACTGATGGAGTAGAGAAGAGAACTGGTTCAAGAGTGCACTGTGGAAGTGAAAAGCACAGCTGTGAAGAGAAAAAGATGCCTGGATCATGGAAATGATTTCTTTTTGCTTTCCTTTCTCTCTCACAAACATCGTAACTCCTGAGTAACAATGAACTCTCCTTAGATGTAAAGGTCTTTATGTACACAGGAAAGCTGTCACTCCAAAGATTCCAGGCTCTAGGGAAGGCTCAATACCTGGTCCATCGCCGAGTCCCAGGACCATTGCGGTCATTTCATAACTGTTATTTGTTATTTTTGTTGTTTTATTTTTTTGTATACAAATGCAAGTGAAAGCATAATCATAGTATGCCACATCATTTCCTCATCCCCAATGTTTTCTCCAGAGGTATGGGAGTAAGTTGTTCATATGCTTAAATTCAAGTCACATGACCTTCCTCTATTTGTGCAAATCTCCTCTTTTATTACTATTTTTTAAATTTTTAGTATTAATCCCCCATAGACATAGACATCAACATCCACAAAGTTATGCGTAATCTCTACCTTTCTAATTGACCTTCCATATATTTCCTTAGATAAACATCCCTGAAAAATGTGCTATGTTTACTTTGTGTTCTTTTTTTTAAAGTTATACATGTATATGTATATACAGTTATATATAACTATACATTGTATCATTCCCAACTTTTTCAACCAATATAATGCTTTTAGTTCTACCCCTGTTGCTATCTTCCCCACACAGGATGTCACTTTCCCATAAAGAGCCTCATTCTACCCTGCTTTTCACTCTGCTTTTGGGAGGTGGAGTGACTTCTTCATCTGTAATTTGAGAATGGTTGGTATGCTCTGCTCTGTTCTGCCTGCTTCCTCATCTGCCCAGGCTACCTGCAGGGAATTGTTCGCTTTATCTTCTGCTCAGAGTTGAAGAGTCTCCGTACTTTGGTTTTCAATTACTGTACCCCTTTTGTCTCACATTAAACTATATCTTCCAGTACTCTGCTATTAGTACTAAAAGCAGTGTGTAGATCTCCATCTATTCTTGCTTTTATTCCACAGTGTGTTCAGAAGTAAGGAAGGGGATCATTCTTTACTGGGGGGCCTCCTGAGAGACCCCAATAGCTTTGGTAAATCTTACACATGATACTTAGATATTCCTCTAGTGATAAATATGTGTAGTTGCCTCCTACCCTTTTGCTAACATAACTAACCATTATAATGAACAGATCTTTCTATTGAAGTGGAGAGAGTTCCTCTGGTGTGTACATCAAGAGTGGGATTGTTGGATCATAGTTACATGAATAGTTAATTTCACCAAATACTGGCCATTATTGACCAAAGTGACTACATCATCTGCCCTCCACCAGCAGTTGATGTTATGAAGCTTTCTAAATTTTTGTCAGTCTGATAATGATAGCTCACGATTGTTTAAATTAGTCAGTATCTGCTACTTACAATTTGATCCCTAGCCCCATGCTTCTGTGAATTCCATTTATTTTAATCAATTGTTCCTGAATCTACAGACTTTTTTACTTATTTGCAGAAAACCAACTTACACACTGTATGGGTCTATGTAATATAATTATCACTTGTTGGTTTTCACATTATAAATATCTTCTTTTAATCTATACCTGCTTGTTAACTTTGCTTATGGAGTCCTTTGTTAAACAGAATGTTTATATTTGGATTTTGCTAAATGTATCTTTTCCTCTTCTCATTTGTGCTTTGGACATTTTGGGGGATTCCCCAAATGAAATCACAAAGTTAAACTTCTATAGTTTCTGGGTTTTTTTTCATAAATGCTTTAGATTTTTGTCTTTCAAATTTAGAATTTTTCTTCTTTTCTTTTTATGTGGTATAAAGTATGAATTTCAAATTCATTTTCCTTCATGTGGTGACCTAATTCTTCTGTTGCTTATATTAAAGAATCTATCTTTTCTAATTTATGATGTCACCTTGATCATATTCTTTCTCCTCTTCCTGGACTCTATTCTATTCCATTATCTACCTACATGTTCCTACGCTAGTACCACATTTTTTTAACAATAGTTTTGTGATATGCCTTAAGTTCTGTTTGGACAAGTCCTTTCTTGGCTCCTTTTAAAAATTTCTTTAACTATTCATGGACCTTTATCTTTCTACATTCCTTTATTTTAGAATCAATTTTTAAAGTTTACTCAAAAATCCTCCTTAGATTTTGATTGGATTAGATATAATGAATAGATTAAATTATGGAAATTTGAAATACATATGTAATATTAAATATATCTTTCATTTTACTCAAGTCTTTTTGTCCATTTATTACGTTAATAAATAGCATATTGATTCTTTTGAATTTTCGGTTATATATAATTAAGGACATTTTTGTCTCTACCCTTCTAGTACTTGTTTGCTATTTCTTTTCTTATCTTATTTCACTGGCTAGAAGCTCCCAGAATGTTTTCTTATCGGAATTGAATGTGGACATCCTTGTCTTCTCCCCAACTATAAATGGGCTGGACCTGGAACTCCTCCTTTAGGGCTGATATTTGCTGTAGGTTTTTGTCACATAGCTTTGTCATACCTAGTATTTCTTATGAACTGAAATAGTTCAAATCATTTGGTGACACTTCAAAACCATAAAAGCCTACACTTCCAAGTAGACCATTACAAAAAAGTGAGTGAGTTTATCTCAGAATACTAGCAATCAAAAATGTTTTCATCATCTTGTTGACATCCACTTCATCAGATATGAATCCAAAATCTTTTTGATGGTATTTTGTATCCATTACTTTTATTTGCCTCTCACTTGAAAAATGTAAGTTTCAAACACAAAAGCATTTGCTTTCCTCTAAGCCAGTAGTAACGGAGTAACATACCTAACCTCGGTATGTTCTAACAGTGGAGCTTCTAATCCTAGTTTCATCTTTGATCACCAGCCTTGAACTACTTATAAGACTAGTGTTCCCACATTTGTTCCACTATCTGAAAATTCTCAAAACACTATACTATATTCAAATCTCTGTCCCTTGGTTCCTTTCTCTTTGTCACTTTTCTGTTTTTCCGCATAGCTACACATCTCATAAGTTTAGGTCTTCATTTGTTTCCTTATATTTGGGATTATATATATGTCAAGTGGTTTTATTCCTTTCTTCAAAACCTCACTCCCTTCCTTGATAATAAGGAAGTATGATTTCTTACTACCATCAAATACTTTCTAAATGGGAGAATGAAAGGATAGCATAAAAGACGGTGCTGTAAGTATATACTAACCCTTACATTCAAATGTATAGAGTAGAAAGATTGTGTTGCTGTTGTTTTCTATATCAGTTGGCATGGATATTTAATAAATACAAGTTCAATTCAGTTCAATTCAATTCTCAGTGATAGTGAAGACATATATGCTGGAAAAGACATAGTTTAGTGGTTCTTAAATATTAGCATATATCAAAATCATCTGAGGGCTTATTAAAGCATAGATTTCTAAGCTTCACTCTAGAATGTCAGATTCAGAAGATCTAGGGTGGGGCTACATATGCTTTTCTAATAAGTTTCCACGTACTGCAGCTGGTGGTGGTCTAGAGAACCACTTTAGCATCCCTTGACATAATTACTTTCATTTAATATTGATCTTCCCACAGACAAGTTAATTTTTTATTCCAGATACAAGTTGTATTTTGTGTCTTGAGCCAATAACCATTACATCTTAAACTTATTTCAGTTTCTCAATGTATTTTGCTGAAGTATATGAAATTATTGCTATTCATCCATTTTTAAGCATCAAAATTGAAATTGCATATGATTTAACCTAATAGTAGACTTTACCAAGAGAGGCTTTTTAAGACATTTATTTCTCTGCAGACAAAAAAGCCTCCTGATTATAACTTTCACATAATTACCCCTAGTCAATTTCTCAGGTGGAAGAGTCTAGTTAGCTTCTCCAGGCTCTTCCTAAGTTCCATAGAGAAGGTTAATAGAGAGAAAATGTTCTCTGCTTAAGATAAAGTTTAGAAAATTATAAAATTCTTAAAAACCAAATAATGTATCTTTATAGGAGTAGACCATAGCCTTTAGGGTTAAGTTTCTTTGTTAGGTTGCTTTTCAAGTCAAAAAAATAAAAATAAATATCCCTTATTTATTTATTTTTGTCTTCTTTTTTTTATTATTATGTTCAGTTAGCCACTGTATTGTACATTATTAGTTTTTGATGTAGTGTTCAATGACTCATTAGTTACGTATAACACCCAGTGCTCATCACAGCACATGCCCTCCTTAATATCCATCACCCTGATACCCATTCCCCTACCCCTCCCCTAAAAGTATCCTTTAATATGCCAGACAATTCGCATCAAACAATAGTTTTTTGGGTTAATTATCAAGAAAACAGAAGTAAGTAAATAGACTAATTTTTCTTTAAGATATATTAGAGGTTTAAAAATCATAGCTAACAAGGCATATCCAGGGGTGCCTGGGTGGGTCAGTTGGTTAAACATCCAGCTCTTGATTTCAGCTCAGGTCATGATCTCAGGGTCGTGAGATAGAGCCCAGTCAGGCTCTGCACTCAGTGGAGAATCTGCTGGAGATTCTCTCTCTCCCTCTCCCTCTGCTCCTTCCCCCACCCCTCGCTCTCTTGTGCTCTTTCTAAATAAATAAATAAAATGTTTTAAAAATAATAAAAATAAATAAAAAGCATAGCTAACAAGGTATCCAGCATTGTTGTCTTTAACTCAACATGCTAAAAAGAAATTTAATTTAAAAAATACAATTATAGGGATGCCTGGGTGGCTCAGTCAGTTAAGCATCTGCCTTCAGCTCAGGTCATGATCCCAGGGTCCTGGGATCAAGTCCTGCCTTGGCTCCTTGCTCAGCAGGGAGCCTGCTTCTTCCTCTGCTTGCTGGTCCCCCTGCTTATGCTTTCTCTCTCTCTGACAAATAAATAAATAAAATCTTTACAAAAAAAAATACAGTTATGCAGGGGTGCCTAAGTGGCATAGTCCATTAAGCTTCCAGCTCTTGGTTTCAGCTCAGATCCTGATCTCAGGATTGTAAGATCAAGCCCTCCATCCGGCTTGCACTCAGCGCAGAGTCTGCTTGAGTTTCTCTCTCCCTCTCCCTCTGCTCTTGCCTCCCATACTCTCTCTCAAATAAATAAATAATTCTTTTAAAAAATACAATTATATAAATTGGAATATTCTCCTGAAATTTTCCCTTTTTCACATTCTTTTTTAAGTCAAATATATGTTTTGTACTGTGCTCAGGTGCACAACAGGATATTTGATGTTGTGATCTATTAAGAGAACAGTTCTTATGTTCAAGACCTTGGGAATGAAGTTCTTGTTCACAGGAGAGTTTTGTTTGGTTTCATATGTAGAAAATCAATTTGTGAGTCTCAAATGCAACCAATATCTAAAGACAGGCTTGAGCATTTATCTATCACAATCATATATAATAAATTGTACCTATCTTCTTAATAACTGCTAGTTAATCAGATTAATCAAGTCTTTGTCATACCCAATTCTGCTGCCAGTGTATAGCCAATGATTCTACATCTTCACATTTAAATTGATAGTAGCTGGGAAATTGGACTCTCAGTGAAGAAATTTTATGATTGTCCAAAATAGGTTCTGCCCTTTTGAATTTCTTCACAAAGGTTATTTTTTATATAAAGCATTTTGGTAATCAAATGACCCAATTTTACCCTTGTCACAACATTAAAAAAAAAAATGACAGGATATTTTGTCATTCATAACCACAACTTCTTTATTCTCTCTTCATTATGTAGGGACTTTTATCCCATTCCATCTTATTTTTCCTTTTTTTTCTTTTCCTGAATAACACCAACTTGGTCAAACTGATTAGTTTTTGTTTAAATTTTTGCAGTTGAACTTTGCATAATTTAGTTGTGATTTTTGGCTTCTTCTGTCAGCAACTTACTCTGATTCCAACATCTTACTGGGATGATTTAGGAAGTGGGAGGCTTGTTTTAACTTACATGTAGTATAAGAAACATGGACTCTTAAAACAGGTAAATGTGAATTTTAATCCTAATTATGCCACTGATTATCTCTGTGACCTTAGGCAAGTAATTTATTTTCTTGAAAGTTTAGTTTTTTTCCCTTTTAAAATAAGCATATAAAAATCTGCCTCTATACAAGAAAAATCAACGAAGTTCCTGAAATTTAGTTGAAATACAAACGTTTTAGAGGGCAACATTATAAATATATTACATGAAAACATTATACTTGAAGAAAAGTTAAAAAATATATGACTAACCTGCCTGATATATGAAGCTGATTTGAATTTTTAAAAATTAATCCATCCCACAAATATATATCTTGTGTATCTGTCAAGTTTGGGATCTGACTTGCCTATGAGATTTAGACCAGAGTTTAGAGCTCCCCATGGGAGCAACTTACAGGGTGAGTCCCTAAAGCAATGTAACTGCCAGGCAGTCTACTGGGCACTTTGCATGTAATCCACAAAATACTACTTTGGACCAGGCCTTGGCCTCTTTTTCCCCAAACCCTATGTTCTATTACAACATCGTGCTGTGAAAAAGAAGGCTGACATTTCCTCCTGGCGGAGCAGAGCTTTATGATATTTCACCCCATCCAGGATATCAGATCTTATAATATACCATTATTTTACATATCACTAAGAAAGACTAAAAAGCTGACAATTAAATTATAACCCATACTTATTTTCTCTTAGAACTTTAATTTTATACATACAAAAAGAGCCCTGTTAGACTTCTTCAGGATTACATATTACTCTAATGCATATATAGAAAAGAAAACATAAGCAAAATAGATAGGTTAAGGCATCTGAAACACTTTTTCATATTTCAAGTTCAGATCTACTAAATCATGTTTTGTACAAGAATTGTTAACGCCTATGATTTTCCACACAATAGCATCATCTGTGCCATTAAGAGCATTGGGGACGCAGCATTTCTTACAAAAGAGCTCTATCGTTGTGTCCAGGATTTTCTTCCAAGCCACTGGCACTAATTCTGTCAGCTCTTATGCACATGTGCAAACAATAGCATCCACAATAGGAGTGCCACCTAGCCAACAGCAATTGTAAAACACCTAACTTCAGAGATAAAAATACGAAAAAATGTACACCTGAGAATCAGTAAAATGTAGTGCTTATTGAAAGAGCTATAACTCGGGCGCCTGGGTGGCTCAGTTGGTTAAGCGACTGCCTTCGGCTCAGGTCATGATCCCGGAGTCCCTGGATCGAGTCCCGCATCGGGCTCCCTGCTCAGCAGGGAGTCTGCTTCTCCCTCTGACCCTCCCCCCTCTCATGCTCTCTCTATCTCATTCTCTCTCTCAAATAAATAAATAAAATCTTTAAAAAAAAAAGAAAGAGCTATAACTCATTAGGTAGAACTATTTTACTAGCTCCTAGAAGTTGATATCAGTTTTAAACATGAAAAGATAGCCTTCTGTTGATTTGTATTTTGTCCCATCTTTTTTTGTTTTTGTTTTTCATTCTTCCTCTGGAATTACTACTTGTCTCTGATTCTCTTAAATTCCACGAATCAGAAAACTGACCACAGTGACCAAGTCAAATAGGGATTTATTTTTCTCACATAACAAGACTGCAGGGGGAAGCACTAGGGCAAGTGGGAGACACCACAGTGCCATCAAAATTCCATGCTGCTGTCTTTCTCTGCGGTTCAGATGTTATCGCATGCTCATGGTTGCAAGATGGCTGCTGCATCCTGGCCGCATTCCCAAGAGGACCTGGGAAAGAACAAAGGGTGAAAGTCATCGTGGAAACACCAGTCCTTCTTCATCAGATTTCTTCTTACATTTCACTGGGAAACATTGGGTTATACGGCGAATCTAATGTGGTCTTAGAAAAGGGTCTTAGGAAAGAAATACTTTTTCACTGGGAATATTGCTTCTCTGATAAATTGGGGTTCTCTTGATAAAGAAAGAAGTGGAAGATGGTTATTGGTAGGAAAGTAGCTCCACCTACTACTACTCTATAGTCCTAAAAGTTCCAAAGTACGAAGTAGTATGCTTACCACATGCACATGGAAGGCTATGGTTTTTGCTTTATTTTATCTAATGCAGTTGGGTACGATTTCACTGGGAATTAAACAGATCTCTTTGATAATGTGACTAATATACTGTACATTGTCATCTCCATAAAAAGCATTAGCTGTAAAGTAAAAGCAAATGAAAGACATCAAAATGCTTAAAAAGAATTAAAGTGACATAATATTGTAGGAGTTTTCTATTCCAGAACATTGCTTTACAGATAACAAGCATTTAATGAATGTATATAGTATGAATTAGTAAGTATTTTTATCACTTTCAAAAGATTCATTTTTGTTTATTTTTTTCTACATCAGATTGCGGGGGAAGATCCCTATGAAAGAGATATAATAATGATCCCTTACATGTGAATAATATTTAACTCTAAGTACTTTCTGCCATATTCAAAGTTTAACCTCCAAAAAGTTAAATTATAAAATATATTTACATATTAATCGTAAATTAGTATGATCATTCCACTACCAAAGCAAGCAGTGTGTCCTGAAATGTTTAACTGTTGGTTCTTCCCTGTCATCTGTCTCACCCTCACCTTTTCTCTGGCTTTTGCTCTTCTTAGCAGTTATTTTAAAACTCTTTCACCCCTATATATATATACTTGGACTTCCTATTTTTCTAGGAAATCATTACCCTAATACCATGATTCCTTCTTATTCCTCATACCAGTAAGGATAAAATATTGTAAACTCTCCCTTTGTAACTAGGCTGCCCTTCATTCTCTCTCCATCTCCAATTGGCTCTGTTTTCTGGATCCTGCTTCCATAAGACACATGCAGAAAATAGACTTTGCTGTGTTCCTTCTCACCTGTACCCTTCTCTAGGAAGATACTGTCTCTACAACCATAGAATTCTACATGGTTTTAATCCAGAGGCATTACATAGGGTATTCCACTGATATCTGCTTTGTACTAATTCTTAGATCTCTTACAGACAGTTGCCAATCATAATACTCGAAACTTCCAAGTTCATTGACTTCGATTTCACAATCACTATACAAATTTGTTAGAGTGTTCTTACTGTAACACATTCCTGTGGTTTTTTGGTTGTTGTTTTTTTTTCTTTTTTGCTATTTTGTAACCCTTTTGAGGTCCTTCATATTTACACAAGCTTACATAATCTATATTACTTTTTATCTGCATTAAATGCTAGGTTACTAGGAATACAGGAATTAAGTCTAAATTATGTGTATATTCTTACAACCCAGCAGAGTATAGAAAGGCACAATAAATTGTTGGATGAATGAACGATTCTTCTACCAGATTTTGTATAGTACCCTCTTACTATAAAAAAAAAAAAATCTTTTTAAGTGATGTGCCTATTTCACCAGTCATTTGACATGAACAGACTGAATCCAAGGAGTGCCTTCATAATTGCTCATGTGTTCAGCCTTCTAAAGTAAACATATACACATCAAACTTGAAAAACATCCAAATTGGTGTGCCTGGAATCTCATTCTCTTTTGGCAAACATTGTGAGCTGCTTTCCTGTTTGCAGTGTTGTTTCATTAGGTCATGAAAAAGGCCCCATCAGAAGGTTGGCACACCCCATTAGTGGAATTACACTCAACTAAGGTTTAAAAACAATTTGGCAACAAAAAAAGTTTGATCAATATTACTGTTTTTTAAATATTGGTTTGCTGACTTCTCTACTGCCTACGTTTTCATCTGTTTTCTTTTGCGTCGTCTTCTCACCACAGTATACCCCAAAAATGTTCATTAGCCCTTTAATTCATGTACTCAACAAACTTTTATTAAACCACCTCTGTGGAAAGTGCACCTGCCACCAACCCTGCTCCCCATGCTCCTTCCCAGACTCTAATCTCTCCGAAATTAGTCTCTTATACTAATGCCAAACATTTTTGAAGCTATGTGATTATCCTTTGGGAAATGGTATCCACTGAAGGTGGAAGGTGGTCTCTTTGGTAATTATACTGAAATGATGTAAATTATAAAACTGAGAATTATGACTTGAAAGGCAGAGTTTAGAGAGTAGATAAACTGAATTCTTTTCTCTTCTGCAACCACATTCTCTTGAACCTAGAATCTAGATATTGTTGAGAATACCATGGGGTGGTAAAAGATGGCTACTGCCATATTGAAGTCAAAATGAGATCTAGGCAAGGTGGTCAGCAAAAATTTGGACTAGTGACTGAGGAGCAACAATAACCAGTCAGTAACTTATTTTCTGAGTAATAATTATACTCCACTAGATTTAAGAAAGTTTTATTTAATGCTACCAGTCATGCTGTGTGGTATTAAGAGACAGCCCCATGTCCACTCATTTCAGAAAGAGTTAAGGAGAGCACAGTGCTCCTGAGGCCAAGAAGGAAATGGCAGTTGTGGTTAGTGAGATCCCAAAGAAAAGGCCCAGCTCCTGGGATATGTTGGTGTTCTGAATACCAGCAACCCTCCCTACACTGGGATTTGTCCTCTACTGCCAAACTTGCAATCAAATAACTTGCTATTATTAAGAGAGCTGGGGGTGGGAGGTGGGAGAGTATACCTACAGAACATTCTCTGTGCTACTTATTTTGAATAGAAGGATAAACAAATGAACATCTCTGACCAGAAGGAGCTTACATTCTAGGAAAGCAAGTAGCCAATGAAACAAGCAATAATATGTAGCATGTGACATGATAATAATATGTACTTGAGAGTCTATCTTTGATACTTTCAATACTATGGCAATTTTTTTTTTGTCTCTCCTTTGTAAGGCTTTCTTTATTGTGTTATAACAACCACAGAATTTTAAAACTTGAAACACTTCCTCTTATGATAATATAACAAACCCTGTGTTTACCATGTAAAATACTCTACAGTTTTCTGGGAGTCCTTAAAGCCATAGAATTAAATGATTCATTTTCTTTTTTCTTTTTTCTTTTTTTTTTAAGATTTTATTTATTTATTTGAGAGAGAGAGAGAATGAGAGACAGAGAGCATGAGAGGGAGGAGGGTCAGAGGGAGAAGCAGACTCCCTGCCGAGCAGGGAGCCCGATGCAGGACTCGATCCCGGGACTCCAGGATCATGACCTGAGCCAAAGGCAGTCGCTTAACCAACTGAGCCACCCAGGCACCCTAAATGATTCATTTTCTAAGAACTTCAATTCTACTGGATTTTTAGAGTAACGGCTTTATTCCAATATTAAAATAATCACTAAAATGTTATGGAGTAGAATGCAAAATTAATGATCAAATTTTTTAATGTCACTAGAGAATTCAAAGACATTCTGTGCTTAATGCAAGGGCTTTGATTTTATCCCCAGGCCTCAGGAGTAATGGATGCTTAATGAAATATTTGGAGAAGTCCTAATTAAAAACTCTAAGTGAAACAGCCCACATGCCACCGTTCCCTTTCTTAAAACAAAAAGTATACATATATACCAAAGAATACATATCACGTATATGTAAGGTATCAAGAATAATACAATGAAATACTGCATTACTATTGACATGTTCATGTATCTTATCCTGCCCGCCATACCACTATCCTGGAATTTTTACATATTTTTATGATACACACATGCCCTAAGCAATACATTGGTTTTGCATGGGTTGCATATTGAAAAGTTTTTATGAAGGTGCTCCCACTGTATTATCCTGATGAAGATACTTTTTCACTCACATTGATACTTGTATCTCTTGTTTATTGATTTTTCCCACTGTAATTGACATGGTGCAAAAAGGATAAAAAATGTTATATATGTTTTCATGTCAATAAACGTTTAGGTTGTTTCCAGATATTCACTTTTATATTGACTATATATATCTATATATAGATATATATATATATAGATATATATTGCTGCTGTGAACATTATTGTACGTGCTTCCTGGTACACATGAGCAGAGATTATTCTGTTTATCTACAAGTGATTATCTGGGTCATAGGATATGCACATTTTTAACTCTACAAAATAGTGCCAAATCATTTTCCAAACTATTTATACTATTTCCTGTCCAAAATACATGAGTTGTTATTGCTTCATATCCTTTACAACATTCATCATTGTCTGGCTTTTTGATATTTGCCAATCTTCAGAGTTGAAATTGTATCTGAGAGTTCAACTTACCCTTCCCCAGTGTGTTATAAGATTGAGTTTTTATCATTTATCTATTGGCCTCTAAGTTTCTTCTTCTGTGAAATGACATTCAGGTAGTCTTCCTCTCCTCCTGCCCCCATATTTCTATGGAGTTGTTTATCTTATTGCTTTTATTTTATTGATCTTTAGGAGTTTAGGGTTATATAATCCACTTTAGTTCAACGTGACTGACAATCTGTGCTCAGCTTTCATGTTTTTTATGTCTTCTAGTGAAAGTAGTTCTTAATCTCAGTGTATTTAGGCAATCAACCTTTTTATTGGGGCTTACCCTTGTGGGTTCTTATCTGCAAAACTTTTTCCTATTTCTAAGTAGGAGTAAAGGTAAGAAATTATTTCTCCTTTGACGAGCAAATTATCATAGCAAATAGAAGCTCTACTGTATGATTTTCATCTAACAGCCTAGCCTGAATAACCAACACTCCTTATTTTCTCTATAAAAAATTGAAATTTTCAGGGACACCTGGGTGGGTCAGACAGTTAAGCATCTGACCCTTCATTTCAGCTCAGGTCATGATTTCAGGGTCCTGAGACTGGGCCCCCATAGGGTTCTGGGCTCCACACTGGGCGTGGAGCCTGCTTAAGGTTTTCTCTTTCCTTCTCCCTCTGCCCCTCCCTGGCCCCCACCCTCGGGCTCATGCTTGCTCGCTCACTCTCTCTCTCTAAGGAATAAATAAATTGAATTCTCGAAGTTAATAGATTGCTTCTCAGTTGTGGTAGATCTCGCAAAAACGATGGCGAACGCTTTCCTTCACTACACGGACTCTTCTTAGGAATGTGACATAGCTGTCTCTACCACAGTGTGATGGTCTTGATCCTTCCACTCCTTACATCTGGAGGATATCTGGGTGACTGTTTGGTCAATGGGACCTTAGTAAGTGTATGCAGGCAGAGGCTTGGAAATTGCTTATGCCTTCAGAGCTTGCACTCTTGCTTTTTATGGAACTCTGAGATATCTCTGAGAAGAAGCCTGGGCTAGTCTGTTAGAGGAGAGAGGCCATGTGAATCAGAAACTGGTTATCCTACGGAGACCATTCTAATTCATGCAGGCCCAGGTAAGCTAGCCGGCCAGACGTACTCAACTAATTCAGGATCATGTGGAGAATAAATGTTTGTTGTTGCAAGCAAAAAAGTTTGGGAAGATCTGTTATACAACAAAATTTATCAGTACAATATTCTACAAGACTGATTTCTATTTCTGCTATGTACTTTCTTTGTTTATGGGGCCAGAGACTGCTGGTGCCAAGAATTCATCTTCTCCTTTCCTTTAAGTAGCAGATGCTCCCCCTGTATCTAGATACATGGCCAGCTATGGACTACATTTTCCAGCCATCTGGCAGCTATGAAGGCCACGTAACTAGGTTTGGGCCAATAGAACCTGAATAGTAATGGCAAGTGCAACTTCAGTGTGTATTCTTAAATATGATATGCTTGTGTTGGACTCTCTCGTTTCCCCTCCCCCCACTCTTTTTTTGGGACTGGAATACAGGCGTAGCATAGTTCACCTTTAACTAAGCAGGAAAAGAAAGACAGCTCAGGGGTTATCGTTTACACTCACCTGATTTTGAACTGTCCTCTGAAAATATATTTCTACCATATTAAAGCCACTCTGTTGAACGTCTTTATTATAGCAACTTAACCTGTATCTTAACTAATATATACACCAAGACTCAGTTGTGTTTGTCTTCAACCTTATTTATGACAAATGTTTTTGTTTTTATAATTACATGATTTTAAAAAAAATATTATTTTACCTGATGAAATATGAGTGTAGAATAAAAGAAGTTATTGTTTCCATGGAAACTAACTTGAATACCTTTGAACAATTCAGTAGAGAAATTCACTAAAGATTAGGTGTGAACGAGACAATTGGAAATGATGGGGAGAAAATCATCAAAATCTGAAGGATTCTTCCCTCAGACTGCTTCACAAATGTCTTTAAATTCTCCCTTTACTTAAAAAAAATATATGTATTGTAAGGATGATATTATGTGTGAGATTTGTAGAAAAAAATAAACGACTTTGAGCTCCAACTGGTAGACATATTTAAAGAAAAGACTTTGACCCAAAATTATAAATATAGCAAATAAAAGTAAATTAATATGCTTTAGGATAGTATAGAATGTCCAAAGGACCTTTTTTTAAATTATTATTATTCCCTGATTTGCCTATTTTTATTTTTTAATGAACCAAACAAATATTGGTCTCAGTTACATGGCTAAGAGGGTTTCTAACTATAATCCCTTCAAGCATGAGTTGATCATGTGTGGGTGAAGTAAAGTAGGACTGGGGTTGGGGCAAAAATAGAAGTGGTGAGGATTCTAGTAACCCAGAGACAGCATGGGCTTTGCAAAGGGAAGCTACTAATTGACTCCAGCAAATTGTTGACATGTGGCGTTCAACCAAATTGTCCAGATATTTCCATTTGGGAGAAGCTGGAAATAGGTGTGTGTGTGTGTGTGTGATCTGCAGGTTTTAAGTGTCAGCAACTGTGGCAGAGACTGCTAGCCATGTACCAAAGTACATTCTCCTCTTTAGCGAGACCACATTTCCCAAGCTTCTCTGCATTTAACTGGGGCCACATGACCAGGTTCCAGCCAATAGCAAGTATGCAGAAATGACTGATGTGTTTTCTTTCCAGGTCTGGTGTATAACACATCATGAGATCCTTTCCCCTTCCACTGCCTGCAGTGCTGATAACCAGAGCATCCATGTAAGGCAGTATTAAAGATGATGGAGTTGTTTTCATCCTAGATCCCTGAAAGACTGCATGAATAGAGTCCTTTCTCCACTTCCTAACCTGGAACATAGGAACATCCAGTCTAGACTGAGTGGAAAATCAATTTCAATTGCAGTAGAGCAATTACATTTGACTTTATTGGTCAGACCATTTAATCAACACTAACCCATAGAGCTGCTACCAACTTCAATGTAAAATATTATGTGGGGCAAGATTCAGTCCTCTGAGCCCCCAATTTTAGAACCTGCATTTAAGCATCTTCTTACTTTCATCTCCCCTTCCAGAAAATGCAGGGGTTTTCTTATTATTTTTCTTCCTTCTGAGTCTTTCTCCTTCCATAGTCCTTTTAGAAGAAGATGATAAATTGATAGTTACTTCTTTCTTCTCTTGTTTTCATTTTATTCTTCTCCATTCTACCCTTTTCTCTTTCTTTATTCTGCCTTTGTCATTAGCTTTTCATTTTAGCTCTTCCTTTAGATCCCTTCCTTTTGAAGCTCTCTTATCCAAGTGTAAAAATGTATGTGTGTCCAAACTCATGACACCCACATTCCCACAGTTCTGATTTTCTTGTCCATTTTCATTTTTTTCCATGAGGTCTTCATGACTTATACCCACATCCTGGCCTCACAATCCTCAGCACTAATAAATATTTTTAAATAAATGGATCTGGAAGATGGGGATTGAAGCATAGAGATGTTGGAAGGGATACAAGTAATAATACTCGTGTGCCAGCAGTTACCCAAGACCCTACCTTTCTTCCTATTTCCTCACTCCGCTTTTGCTGGCTTTCTTCACATGTTAATTTCTCTTGCTAGGAACTTCTTTTCTTACAAATGTTTAAAATGAAACGGTAATTTTTTTAATAGATTTTTCAATGCAGTTCTTTATAAAAGGTACTAGTCTGCCGCAATGGGACCCAGTTGTTACAAAACTACCAGCAGCACTTGCTACAGATCAGGCACCATTCTAAATGCCTTACTATGACTCGAGAAGACTCACAATAAATCTATGAGATCAATAGTAGTAGTAGTCGTAGTCGTTGTCGTCGTCGTCGTCGTCGTCATCGTAGTAGTAGTAATGCCCCATTTTATAGATGAATAAACTAAGTTGCAAAGTTTTCAGGTAAGTTTCTGAAGGTCAGACAAGTAAGATGAAGAATTAGCATTGGAGCCCAGGCGTTTGGGCTCCATTCTGACGCCAGAGCCCTCTCAGAACCACAACACAAGTGACAATCCTGAGGCACAACAGAAGGCTCTTTTCCAAAGTCCCAGCACCAACCAGGAGAGAACCCCAGGTTTTGTCAGTCATAGTTTAAGACTTTTTCCAACCAAAACTTATTTCTCTGTATTTCCAACTGCCTTTCTATATTAGGCACCCACATCTTACAAAACTTGACAACATACTGTATCTAATTAGCATCTTCCACAAAACCTCCTCTCTTGAAAATAGCTTCATTTTGGACAGACATCTACAAAACAAATACACTGATGTTCTAGTCTAACATTTGGGTGTTGTAACTGTAATAGTCTCAAATTCTTCAATATTAAAAATACCTCTTGTTTAATATTTTATAGACACAATATCTAAATATTTGATAATATTTTTTTTCATTTTTGGGCACCTGGATGGCTCAGTTGGTTAAGCGACTGCCTTCGGCTCAGGTCATGATCCTGGAGTCCCGGGATCGAGTCCCGCATTGGGCTCCCTGCTCGGCAGGGAGTCTGCTTCTCCCTCTGACCCTCCCCCCTCTCATGTACTCTCTCTCATTCTCTCTCTCTCAAATAAATAAATAAAAAATAAAAAATAAAAAAATATATTTTTTTCATTTTTATCCAGAAGTTTTAGTTGTTATGTACATACTCTTAAATGTTTTCATTTTGGGGGTAAAAACTATATCGACGTCTATGTGTCTGAGTGTTTAGTGTATATATTATGGCTGACTGTTTTATTTATTTTGAGTACTCTGTTGAGATACATGAAACACAGATATTGAGATCTCAAAATCTTCCATCGCCTAGAGTACTCTTAGCTCCCTAGGGAAATGTAAACAACTTGGTCTTTCAGGAAATATTTTTAAAGTGCTAGTCATTTTTTGTTTTGAAACTCGGCATAAAACAGTATACAACACCTCCTTCTCCAGTAGGGTACAACAATTGGCAGAAGACTAATAAGGTAACTCCATGAGCTTATTAAACCAGCAGAGCAAGGAAGCTCATGAGAGAACAATTTGAAAATTAAAATTTGGCTAGAATACTGTCCCTCACATTTCTCCAATACTGAGGTTATGTATTTGTACACAAAGTAGAATAAGAATTGTGGCAATTATTTGGATAATTTAGGCTAAGGACCACTTTTGCTGATAATAATTCACACAATTACAGTCTCTTTTTGGTTTGGCTGGAATTATTCAGGCAGCTGCCTCAATTTTCCCCTTCACTTTCCATCTGTGGAGATCATACAAAATAAAAGGAAAACCATCATTGGAATTTTAAACAGTTCACATTTCATTCAAAACATGAAACTTGTTAGGCTAGAGAAGTCATCTCAAAAAGGAGATGGTCCTACAGTGACCAAAACTTCATCAATTCACAGTTCCATACTAAAAGAATGACTGACTCAAATCTTAGTTGGCATTCACAATGCTCCCTCTCTTATCCAACTTTTAAAGTTAGGCAAAGAAAAATAATCATCGAACACCTACTAGGTCAAGGACTATGAGGGGCAGGATATTAAAGTTTATTTCATTTAATTCTTTTTTTAAAAAATCCTTTATACAGAGATACCATTCCATCTATTTTGCAGACAAGTACAGCAAAGATTAAAACAAAACTAAGACATTTGTCCAACAGCAAACTTTAATACATGAAGAACCAGTTCATTCTCTTGATATCAAACCCAATTGTCTATCCACTATAGAGACATAGATGACAAAAATTTCTAATCAGGAAATTGAAAAATCATACCTTCTGGTGGTTTTCTCTTTTTAGTATAAGAGCCTTTAAGATATAGGACATCTTCCCTAAATTAGTAGTATCAAAAACATTTGGAAACTTTCTTAGTTTCCACCCCCTCAATATCTTGCTAGTAAGTTAGAAGTCTTAATTTTAAAAGTCAAGTAGCTTGACTCAGCCAAAGGGAAATTAAGGAGAAAATAAGAAAGGGTAATAAAATCATATTTGAGAATCCTTATTCTTCACAAAATCAATTAAATCCAATAGATTGTTTTTATCATTCCCATGTTGTGCTAGGCACAAATAAATAACACCATCATGTAATAGAATGAGCCTAGTGTTTGAATAGGTTCTTTGAATTAGAAATTTAATGCAAGTCTAATCTTTATCTTGAATTTTACTTACATATAGCTGTCTAAACAGTTAAGCATGAGTACAAACCAAGTAAATTCCAAGTAACATGGAGATATGATCCCAAAGTGGTTCTGAAATTTACATCTAGGTGTTGGTCTCTCACCAGGAGTTTGTCATGTGATCCTATTAATCAGAGAAGCAGATCAGAAACTTGGAAAACATGATCTCATTATGCAGGTCAGACCCCATCCTAGTCCTATACAATCCAATTTCTAAAGGATAGGGCTTGGACATACGTATTTTAAAAATTTCCCATATGTGATTTGATGTCTATCTTGGTTAAGAGCTACTGGATGATGTGTCAGCCTGAATTTGCTAGAGCAGTCAGTGTCTTCTGTGATTCTAGTCCAGATATTCCTCCATTTTCATCAGCCATGTGTTACCTTTTTTTACACTGGTTCTACATCAGCCACTCGTCTGCCTTGCCTACTTCTACATGTGATTACATCCACATTACAATTATTCCCGCATGCAGAGTGGAAGGGAAGAATGGAAAGGCTGCTGCAGACCAGACATTAAGCTGGGACATGGGAATTGGAGAACAGACTCCACCATCAGGGGTCCAGAGCTTTGTAGGTTGTTTATGTGGCCCTTATTTATCATGGCTCAGTGCCAGAGTTATGCCCCAATCCCTTGCAGTTCTGATGAGTTATTGTTTCCCTTCACGTGTCTTCCCAGTCCTCCCTTTATATCTCTCACATATCTCTCATTGTGATGACCAGCAGGGATAGACATAATAGACTTTGGTATTTATATTATTACTAAAACTAAAACCATCACTGTAGGCAGCTGAACTCTAAAATTCAATTGGTTCTTTCTAACTAATGCCATATCAGGCAAGAGTTTCTATGAGGATATAATGAAATTTTGTTGCGTGGCCATGAGAGGCAATCATCGCCTACCATACTTTAAAATGTTTATAGATAAACATCATTGTATCTCTGTCTTATGGAACCAAGCTTTGGGTTTCTGAATTTGTATTTATTTGTGTGTTTAAGGTTAGATTTGGGAGATTGTTTTGTTTTGTTAGGAAATGCTGCCCTAGCCCACCAACAATGGATCAACCCACCTATGAACAGACAAAAAGCACCCATATTTTTAAAATTTCTATAAAAGGACCTCAGCCTATCCTCCAATTTGTTGCTAGGCAACACATACAGATTAACCCTCAATCAACGACATAGGAGATATCTGCGCTCAATATTCTTTCCAGAGCACAACCCCAGACATTCTGCCATTTAATTATTTTTTATAAGATTTTATTTATTTATTTGTAAGACAGAGAGAGAGAGAGAGCACAAGCAGGGGGAGCGGGAGACGGAGAAGCAGGCTCCCTGCTGAGCAAGGAGCCCCATCCGGGGTTCCATCCCAGGATCCTGGGATCATGACCTGAGCTGAAGGCAGACGCTTAATCAACTAAGCCACCCAGGCGCCCCTCTGCCATTTAATTCTTACTGAAGAACTTTTTTACAAATCACAGAAATAATACTTATGGGAGATTTTCTGAAGGACATGTAATCCCATCATTATATATCAATAAAATCAAATTTTTCCTGGGTCAAGCCAGACCTTCAGAGGCTACCTATCTGACTATGCTGTTTGCCACCTTGTGGATTTTTTACACTGGGCTTCAACCAGCTTGTACCTCAGACTGTGCCACCAGACTTCTTTGGCTTCTCTAACAAGGACAAAAATCAGCAATTCTCTCAGGTTAGCTCCAGTAACAAGTACAAACTCATATCTTGAAGGAAGAGCAGAACCACAATAGAATTAGGCCCCAGGGAAACCTGCCCTGTCATCCAGAAAGCACCACGGTTCCGGCGATCATCTCAGACCCCAGATCAGCAGCAGGAGCTTATTGATTACACCATTTCTGTCCTTACGAAATCATCACCTCATCCCTCTCTCTGCGTGTCCTTTTCACTGTGTGCCTATTTATTGTTTCAGCTGCCTCTTGGCCTTTGCAACCCAACTTTTCTCTCTGTGCCCTTTGGTTCCTGCTCACACTTCCAAATAATTGCCTCCCTCTGTGTATCTCTTATCTTCAAATGCTCCAAAAGAAAACATCCAATTGTTTCCTCTCAACTTCGATCATCCCTTTTGAGCAAAGCTTTTTTGTTAGATGTCCTTGTGGGCCACCAGCCAGTCTGTAAACATCAGTTACTCTTGAGTCAAGTGCCCTCCCATCTGCAGGCCAATTAGCTGTGGCCATAATGTTTGTAATTGGGAGGCTGGGTTACTGTGTGTGTGTGTGTGTGTGTGCGCACGCACACGTGCGCGTTGGAAGAAAGGTTGCCCTGGGTAGAGCACGGCTACTTGTGGTCAAGCTAACTATGTACTCTTTATACAGATCCATAAGGGAAATTTCTCTTATATCTCAATACAAGTAAAAGCTTGGCTTATCTTTAGTTTCTGTTGGCTCTGTTCTTGTGTACACCATGAATTTTGTAAACAATACTTTTTAGACTGGCTACTAAAAAATTCAAGGTTAAATCTGTGAGTCACTTCTGGCAAACATATAGGATTTTATGGTCTGTGTCTAGAGCTCACCCTATGCATACTTACATCTTATTTTATTTTCTGTCTTGGTTTTACTTCACCTATTTATCTTCATTTTGAAAAAATATTTTGTCATGAATGTCTATTTTAGCCACATCAAATTTTAATTTCAGAAGAGATGAGATATAAAAAATGACAAAAACCATAATTATCTATTAATATAATTATCCATTTCCCACTAAACTATAAATTTTTCAAGAAAAGCAGTCATATTGTCATCTTTGTACCTACAGAATTCCACCCAGTTCTGGTCCACAATACGCATTTATTAAAAGTTTGTTGAATGAATGAATGGTTCAATGATTTTTACCAAAATATTGGACAATGATAAATTTCATGCTGCAAACATTAAAATATGCATTTGGAAATGAGATCTTTTTATAGAAACTGGCATATTTTGATACAATCATGGTAACAATATTGTCAGATCTCAAATTCTGATTTATCATAGCTACAATATCTCTTTTATTTTCATATAAAACACAGCTACAGTCACTAAGAGCAACACAGCTACAGTCACTAACAACACAGCTACAGTCACTAAGAGCATGAAAGTGAGATTCCTTTAAGTTCATGAAATTTATGAGGAAAAAAAACATGAATTATGGTGAAGACCAAAGCCAATACTTTAAAAGCAAATTGAAAGTTCTTTTAGGGATCATTTTGGCATTACTATTCATCATTGTGACCTGACTCTGAATGAAGTTGTATTTTCGTGTTAGTGTCCTTTGAAATATGTAATTCCATAAGCATTCCATTGTGATGAAAGCTCTTGTGTCCATCCAAACAGAGAAAACACTGTATCACAAGTTACCCATGGCAAGTTTTTGGCAACCACTTACAGGGGACAAATAAGAGGAATTTAATAGAATTCAATTAAAGGCCGGCAATACACATGAGAGAAAAACAAGGCTGGACAGAAAATTAGTAAAGTCAGCATTATTCCTGAATGCAACACTTTACAGTGTTTTAGAACTGCCTACAAGGAATGCACTGTGTAGCATGATACAACTAACTGATATGTGTAACTACTTAAGTTAAAGTAAAAACTTAGCTGTACTAGACATTAGGAAATCTGGCATAAGGAGGTCACTTCATGTATCTGGAAGGATAAACAGCCAGCCAGGATTGCTTTTCATTGGTTAAGAGAGCCCAGGAATGCCATAGTGTCTTCTAGTCGGCTGGTGGGTGCGCCCTGTACAGTTTCAACGTGTCGCTGGGGATAACGTGCTGAACCACGTTCAAAGGCTTCCTGGAGAGGAGAGCAAGCTTTTCCCTTTGCTGTTCCCCCAGTGCCCAGCTCTGAACGCCTTCTTATACTCAAAGATAAAAGCCCTTGACCTTTTTACTTAAAACTGAAGTGCAAGATCACAGGGACTGATGGTCTATGTACATTCCAGGTTCCTACTGGAATTGGTGACACATTCTCTTGGTCTCAGATTCTTATTTAGAAACTTTTAGGAGGGAAGGATCATTGAGGGTGAAATCTGGACTCATAAAACTCTGCATTAATTATATACTGACTCTGCACTATTAAAACAAAGCCCTTTGACAAGCGGCCATCAGATACCTTTCAGAGGGGGGCGTCTCGGCTGTTATTCTCACAGGCCCGTGAAAGAGCACTGATCCTCTCTGGCTGTAGCTTTTGTTTCCAGCCCTTCTTTTTCAATGGTTGTCATGGAATCAACTTATTAACATATGAAAAGCCATACACAACACTTTTCCCTTCACCCCTACCTCCCCCACCACCAAAGCCTGTTGCTAAAGCCTTAGTCCTTAATATTCATGTAAAGGAGGGTGGGGTGTGAGAACAGAAATAAAATTGTGGGTGAAAAACACAAAGACATTTTCAACGTGCATCCTCTGGGGCAAAAATGGTTGATTTTTTTAGTTGGAATGTTCTCAATTTCTACCTTTTCACTGAATCTTCCCTAGATTATGGTAACTGTAGTTGCCTACCCTGTTACAACCGATTTATTCACCAGAATTGATTTTAATTGCTTCATGAGTCAGGGGAAAGACTTGCATGCTTCTCAGTGTACTATGTCAACAGCTTTTGCTTAATTTAGGGTTAATCTCCATGGCCAATTCTTCTGTTTTCTTAAAAATAATTTTTAAATTTCCTTAAAATTCTCACTTCACAATTTTCTTTAGAATAATTTTTAAATTTCTTTAAAAGTTTCTGGAAGTGACAGAAATTTTTATTTTATTTTGTTAAAGTAAGCTTATTGGTTATCTGGACCGCAGCTCATGAAAAAGGCCAGGATTGTGTTTGCTTTTTGGAGTTGTCTTAGCCCCTATCAATAAGCCACATCTTGTCTCTCCTTGTGTATATAGTCAAAATGATATATTGTGTTTCCATGTAAAAATAAATCTTGCCAACTTCCCCCAAACACATTTATGTAACTGACTTGGAAAGACTCTGAGAACACTAACAGAGAGAGAGGAGACTTCTTAGGACAAAAAACAACAATCTCATGAAGCACCTTATACTCCATATACTATAGTTATGTAGATAAAACCCCAAATCCACCTGCTAAATACTTTTGTCCAGCATATAGACTTACCACTTTCCAACTTCCAGGCAATTTCTCAACAGTCTCTATTGCAACAACTTCTGCTGAACACACATGATAGGATGAAGAGATAATGATGATAGTTAACAAACGATTTGAGCCACGTATGAAGTGCTAAGAGATTTTATGATTGACTCAATACTCATAACAATCAGAGGAACAAAAATGGATCACTTCTTCAATTCGGGGACTTAGTACACTCAATTGGGAACCTTCTTTTAGGGAAAGAAATTCTGGTAAAATATACCAAATTTGACCAAGTTGATTTGGATAATCTACCTGGGTATTCCACAGATAATGTTAAATAGGATTCCTTTGGTCATCGGTGGCAAACAACAAATTCAAATGAGTAAGTAAGAAAACAAAAGGGGAAGATAGTAATCAACTTTTGTAAGTAGAAAATCCAAGAGAGGCACTGACTTTAAGTATGACTAAATCTGATGTCAGTAAACATCCAGTATTTGTCTGACCCTATCCCCCTCCCTCCTTCACTGCCTTCATCTCTTGGCCCTACTTGTTTCTGAAAGAGCTGCCTGAGGAGCCCTCACAATGAAGACTTCTTCTGAGTAACCCAAGAAAATGGCTGAAGGAAGTTCCAGACGCACATCCACTCCTTTCGCCTGGTTCCCATGTAACAAAATTGGGGAAAGATTCTGATGGTCCTGGTTGGCTTATATGCCCAATTTTAAACTGTATCTTTAAAGCTTGTCTTGTTACAGCCTACTCTTGTGGCTGGAGACTACATATCCGTTATACAGTAGGAGAGAGGAGAAAGCTTCCTGAGAATGGATAAAATCTGTAGCTACTTTATAATCCACACAGGCCTTTACTCTTCCATGTTTGAAATGAAATATAACTCAAGTTAATTCAGGTTTTCTCTAATAACCAGCTTCCTTAATTATCTAAACTAATGAAGGTAGTAGCAGTGTGTTTATTACCATAAAAATGAATAATATTAAAATGTGCTTCAGTAAAAATTTATCTAGTACCCATGCATTGTGAAGTCTTAGACAGGCTGGAATGGATCAGTGATGGAGAGACATAGGGGAGGCCCAGTTTTATTGAGAAGAAGCACTTTAAAAAATAAAAATCAACCAATCAGGATGTTTTCCCCTAGTTCCTACCACGTGACCCACACTGTGCTTTGTGCATTGGAAGAGAAAAAATGACAAACATCCAGGCTATCAGATGATAGAAATAATATATAATAAGTTCTCAACATACATCTGGGGGGGAAATGAGAAATAAAATTGGTTCTTGTCTACCAGAACAGTCTATAAGAAAGTGATGAGGCAGTGAGTTAGTCTGGGTCCGAATAAAGGAAGCCTGGAGCTTAGGCTCCCTTATTGCCCTCTGACACTCCTGGATTCTGTAATATCCAGCAAGCCTCCCATGGTAGCAGAGGCAGGATGCAGGATTTGGCTTAACTGGGATTGGCATAAGGAATCTGTAAAATGCCATGCTTATCTCCTGTATACTTGTTGCCCTTCTACCGGACTTGAGACAGATGTTTACACACTCATATGATTGTTAAAGCTATCAGGACTTCTTTGCAGCCTCCATGTTCCTGTGGTTTTCTCCTATTACACATCTGGGAGAAAGATGCTGTGCAAGGGGAGCCCAGGCCCACTCTATGGCATCTCATCACCCTCCCAGTCACCACCCAAACAGAAATGAATGGAAATTATAGATGTGAAAATCTAAAACATCTCCTCCTATGTGAGCCCCTAAACCATTCTGTCACACACAAAAAGGCCTCTGTAGGCAAGACGAGCCGCCATTCTTTGGGCCATCATTATTTGGAGACTTGTCGAGGCCTTAAGGAGTTTCTGCAATTTTGATTCACTGCAATCATTGATCCATCAGTTTTTTGTTTTGTGTGTGTGTGTGTGTGTTTCACTCTCTCTATTGAACCATTTGGGAGAGTTACCCACTGATCATCAGATACCACTATACTCTAGTTACTTTTAAAATCACAACCATGGTTTTAAAAGTCTTACCCAAAATAGTTCATTTAACCAATCTAAAGATGTCCTTATACTCAGTGGGTTATATTTCATTAAAGATATTCATTATAAACTCATATTTCTCTTAATAAATTAAAAAAGTATCATTAAACAACTATCTCTAATTTCTCATCCCCTATATGGAATCCCTCATTCCCAATCAAATAGTCCTTCTTTTCTTCTTCAAAAATCAGTTTTGAGCACACCTCCATAAGAAAACTTCCCTTATTAAACCCACCCTACCTTAATCAATATATTACTTTAAACCATATAAAAATCTACAAGAATTGGTAGTCAATCAATCCATAAATAATTATTGGGCATTTTATTAGATGCTTAGTACCACAAAAGTAGATGGGAAATAGAGAAAAAGTATAAAACATGGTCTCTTCCCCCAAGAAACTTACAGTCTAGCTAAAAGATAAGATTTACCCATAAGAAATATCTTAAAACAAGATAATGTATGGTAAACCTAATGAACTGTATGATTCAGGTATAAGGACAAGATTTTGCCAATCGCAATTGGGACAGATTGCAATTGGGGTAGGTTGCAGTTGGGGCAGGGGAGATGAGAAAAAGTGGAGGTGAAGAAAAGGAACAATGTGTAAATAAATAATAGCCATACATATTTGCAGAGGTTTACCAGACACAGAGGGTGCCGGAATCTGCTGGGCTTTGTGGAGTTTCCAAGGTAAGGTGGGAACATCATGCAGCAAGCAGGAAGCATTCTGGGCAAGTAGGTCTGGAAAACTGCCTAACAGGATCTTAGAGGAAAGATGCCTGAATCTCCAAGGATCCAGTAGCTCCAGTAAACTCTACCTACTTTTGTGTTCTTTATCATAAAAAAAAATCCCCCCTAAATTGAGTAAAATTCCAATTCCCAGAACCTGACTCTCCCCTGCTGTGGGGAGAGACTTGAAATGAATTATTTTGCCACAGAGATAGGCCCTGACCTGACCTTTGAATAGAGGGCCCTCCTGCTGAGCAAAGAAAGAAATTGTATTCCAAGTGGGAAAGTTTTGTCTCCTGGATGACTTAAATGCAGACTTTCTCATAAACAGAGGTAGACTAGATAGCCATGAAAGATCCCTTTCTGTCCTATGATTTCATAATTTTGAGGTATCAGATACTCATACTGTGTAAGTATCTGTCTGATACACTTAACCCAGATCACATGGTAGCTGCAATCTCAAAATCACAGATCCTACATTTGGAGGACATGAGTGTGACCAATTGTTAAGCACAGCCCTGAGCATATGTCAGAATTCATACATGAACTTCAGCATTAAAAAGCCAATTTCTAGTCTCAGAAATAAATGTCATTCAAATAGAGGCTCTGAACTGCCATTTCCTTCCTTGTGTTTGTGCAGATTTAAGCTAGATGATCCAATTTTTAGATACTGCTTTATATGAGGCCGGTAATATATCTTCCTTCAAGTGTTCTGGCTTAGGCCTATATTATAAACTAAAGAACTCAGCTTTGCCAACCAGACGTGCTATGGAAAGCTGCCTGGTATAACTGACAGGTCTCAGAAGCTGGAGTTGAAAGACCTGAGTGTGAGTCCCAGATCCACCACCTTCTTGAAAGTCACCTGACAAATAAATGTTCACTGTAATGTCCATCCTTAAGGATTTCTGGGAGGAGTAACTAGATTAATCTGTCAGACACTCAAGGCCAACAGTATTCTATAGTTGGAGTCTGTTGGGATTGATTGCTGTAGTGGTTGTTAAATGTTAAATATTTTGAATTTCATCCTTCATGGAGCACAATGGAGATGAGAAGCAAAGTTGTTAAGCTAGACCCAAAGGCTCTTAATCCTGGCTGCACATAGAATCACCTGGGGAGCTTTTAAAAAACTATTTGTGCCTGGACCCCACCCTAGAAGCATCAAATCAGAATTTCTGTGTGGAGTCATGGTGAATCTTTCCCAGGTGATGTCACTGCATTCAGAATTCAGAACCACTGTAATTAGACTTCTATTCTCATGAAGCATATGAGGCAAAGAGTGCCTTACTCTGTTGTTCCTCCATCTTCAGGTCCTGCAGCAAGTGTCTACTTTCTAAGTGAAACGTTCTCTTATAAAGGACCTACTTTACATATACTATCCATAAATCCAAGCAGGAGGGCTGACTGCTCTGTGGCCCATGTTTTTTAGGCTCAGTCTGGTGTTTCAACGGTGTTTCTGTTCATGGGAAGAAGAGTCTACAAGGCCAAAGGGATAGTCCCACACATATACACCCTCAACTATGGATCCTGGAGTTCCCTTTTCAACCAGCCAGAGTCCATTTCCAGGATCTGTGTAAGGTTTCTTTCCTGGATCTGTCCACCTGAGTACAAACTGGACACACCTCTAGGCAAAGGAGTGGCTCAGGGGGGCAATTGGTGGGAGTGTCAATGGAACTTTGATACATGGGGTAGAGTGACCTACATGAGTTTGAGAGGCCACACACACTGCAGGATTGAGCCAGAGTATGAAGAGAGAAGGGTGGACTTGGGACCGAGGACAGTGGGCTGAGCAGTGAGAGGCCAGTTCTCACTGGCCATTGTGTTCCAGAATGGAACTCCAAGGAGTCAGAGAACCCTAAATTGAACACAACATCTAAATTATCAATAAAAATATCATGGAGCAATGATAGAACATATTTTATGTTTTATTTAAGAGTTTTCAAGCTTGAATCATAACTTTTAAGTATTTAAGCATGTGGCATGTGGGCCTCCATTTGCATGCTTACCCGGGGCCCCACGAATGTTAGGGGCAAACCCAAAGGACACATCTTTTGCCCTGCTTCCCTCCAGGCTGTTTTCTTATTTGAAATCAGCAGCCGTGGAAGTTTTCCAAAGCTGTTTAAATGAAATGAGAATGTGGTCCATCAAAAATGCTGTCTGGTTTTATTGCACACAAGAGGTTGTTAACTCTGGCAATCTCACCGGTTTGGGCTATGTTCTCATTGTCTCTTCAGCCTCCCCAGCCAAATCCTAATGGGGGAATGAGTCTGTGCCTATGAGATTTGAGGGAGGGGCTGTGAAAATGCAAGCAAGCAGATCACCAAGTGTTGAGCTGAAAGACAGAAAGCTTCTGCTCCTTCGACTTCATTTTCAATTCACTTCATTTAGGGTTTTGTTTTGTTTTTTTGTTTTGTTTTGGTTTACTTTTTTGGCAGCAGGAAAGAAAAAGAATGGTGTTTTCCTCTTATGAAACCTGGAGCAGGATAACTGCTCTGGTCCCCTAGGAACGCTGTAAGGAGGCTATCAGAGGACAAGAACTGGTTTATAGCCTACATATGAAAATGTGTAAGAACTCGTCATCATCCCCTTCCCCCCATTTGTCAATCTGGCAGGATTTACTAGGGTTATAGAAGGGAAGCGTGGCTATGTCTTAAGAGAAGCTACAATAGGGAAGTGGTGGGAGTTGGGCAGTGTAGGCCAAAGGCAGAATCAATTCACACTTGATAGATCTAGCATCGGTGTATGTGAACTGCTTTCTGAACTGGCCTATATCAGTCAAGGAAGAAACTTGAAACAAACCAAGAGTTACTCTCAGGCCGTCACTTCTGCCAATGAATTAACCAGGAACCCCCAGGGGTAGGAAATTCCAGAATCCAGGCAAATTCTATGGAGACCCATCTCCACAGCTGCCAAAGCAGCTCATGGATACCGCACGCCTGGGGAGGGGGAGGGGTGGCTTGGCCCTGAGAGGAAACGAAAGTCCCTGAGCCTGAGCCTCTAGGGAGCAAGGCATAGGTCCTAGGACAGCCAGAGGATGGGGAGGGGGGTGCCCTAAAGGACTACAGTGGCCCTGAAATGTGGCAGTTGCTGGTATTTCGGTGAGAACAGGCAGGCCGGAAGGAGGCTGGTATGGGAAGTAACCCTCTCACAGATGTTAGGATAAAAAAGCCTGTTTACTTGGTGATGAGTATTATGAAATAAAAGGCTAAGGTTTCATCTGCTTAGGGAAGAATGGTTGTTTTCCCCACTGTGCAGTCCATGCTGTGGCACTGAAAATGTGCATCGCTGACCAGATGCTTCTCTCAGGAAAGTGGGATTCCAGATTCAGGTTGGGTCGTCTCCCCCGGTGCCATAATATGTGGAGGCTGAGGTCCTGTCTGTATTTCTATATTGATATTGATGCAAATAAGTAAAGGGCTGAGTAGCAGAGGACTTACCAATCAGCTAGTCTCGCCTCAGGCTCTATGTATGTAACCCTACAGAAAGGTCACCAACACTGGCTTCCTCCCAGGGCCACTGCAGCAGCAGGAGTGGGATGGACTGTCAGCTCAGACAGAATAAACTGCTTAGAGCTTGAAATGGATAGTTAGAATTGCACAAGCAGCCCAGATCTCATTCATTGGCAATAGGGAATTTTTATCAGTCTTTATCTCATCTAGTTTAGGGATCTACCAGAAATTCATGGAGGTAGACAAGAGGCATCTTCACTTTCCCTTTCCAGAACCGACTTCATCCCTTACTAACATGGAACTTGGATTTGTTATTGGTGGAAATGTATGTAAATGGACCAACTCTCAACAGATTAAGTTGATAAAGCATCTGTCCAATGAGCCTGGGATGGGAAAGGAAGAGCAGGGTGAGAGGGACTGTGTGGCTCTTCTGCCTGGACCCAGGGAAAGGGTGAGCATTCTGGACACTGGAGACATGTTGCTTTTCTAAAGCCTTGGTTAACAAGCACAAATACCATCTAACCCCTGAATCCAGTTTCTGGAAGCAACTAGAGAATCCATCGTCATTTAAAATACACAGAAACCCAAACCAACAAACAAGAATTAATCCTCTACTTCTTGTGGGCATTGTGCTCCACAAGGGATAAAATAAGCCTCTTGAGCAACGATTCACAGGAATAGGAAGACAACTATACATCATCTCAGAGATGCCTGGTACACAAGCCGAGGTAGAAGTCTGAGACAGAGCTCTCCCACGGCTTCACCCTGCCCTCAGTCTCAGTTGGCCTGAGAAGTCGTTCCATGCCCTTGGGCAAATTCTATGTAGCATTATCATCTGCAACATGTTCAGATGGGGATAGTCAGCTTGGAAACTAATTATCACTAATCTATAAAGGCCACCAAAATGTCACAAGAATCAATGTGCATTGATCCCATTTTCAGTGTCTTTGAGGAAGAAGGAAAACATTCCCTACTAGGACAAACCTATTACAGTTGAGAACCTTTGGGAAACGGCAGGATGGTCATCAACTGAAAATCACGATCATGGATGAGTTCTGACAATGAAAAGTGTTCAGCACAGTGCTCTTTAGAGGCATGTTTTACTTTGTCATCTAAATTTTAAACACTTTATTATGTCATCAACAAATTGAGGCTTAGAAAAAGCAGAGAAAAAAAGGAGTTAAAAAAAGCACTGGAGATTGGGAAAAGTGTTGCCAATGTTTTTTAGCAAATGTTCTTATTGGACACTGAAAGGGAACTAATTGGTAAGAACCTGGTTTATATATAATATTTAATAAAAGATTCATTTTTCTGCATTCCCAGTGAGATGAGTATTGGGCTATTTTGTAAAATATTATTTTGAAAGAATATTAAAGCAGGCACTGACTCAAGTTGCTTCAGGTCCTAGTCAGTCCTGCTGGTGTTCTTTCCAAACAACAAAAAATTTTTTTCTAGAATAAATAACTGAAGATCTACTGAAATTGTTCATGGGCCAAATATAGCAGAACCACTGTCCTAAAGACAGTAAAATAGGGGCGCCTGGGTGGCTCAGTTGGTTAAGCAACTGCCTTCGGCTCAGGTCATGATCCTGGAGTCCTGGGATCGAGTCCTACATTGGGCTCCCTGCTCAGCGGGGAGTCTGCTTCTCCCTCTGACCCTCCCCACTCTCATGCTCTCTCTATCTCATTCTCTCTCTCAAATAAATAAATAAAATCTTTAAAAAAAAAAAAAGACAGTAAAATAGATATTTCCCCTGGAAAGTACCTACTGATAAAAAATAATAGACTGAAAAGCTGAATATATTCCAGTTTTCCTGGTGGTCTTAACTATTAAATTAGTTTGATTACATGGTTAATCAACTTGACTGGATTAGGTTAAATGGCTGGGGAGAAAAGCACATTGATCCTTTTTTCTGGGTGGTAGTTTGTGTCAAATAAACATGGTCTTTCCAAAGTATCTCTAAGGAATGAGATTTCTCATTGTTCTTTGACAAATTTTTCCAAAGATTAAATGCTTTAAAACTCAAACATCATTGTGCACATCTAATCTAAACTTTCTTGCTGTAAACCTATTTTCTCTTTGCTCAAGATCACTTTCAAAACATAAGTGTCCTCACATCTTCATTTACCACCCTGAAAAAGTATCCATCTCATTCAGAATAAAATTCCAACTCTTTAATGTTTCTAAAAGACCCATCCAAAATCTCTCTCTTCACCTCTTCACCTCTCTGATCTCATCTCCTCCAACTCTGTCCCTGCTTACTCTGTTTTAGGCACATGACACCTGATAGCTATAAAAAACACTAACCATGTACCTTCCCAGGGCCTTTGCATTTGCTGTTTATTCCTCCTAGAGCCATTGTTCACAGATATCTACCTAACATGTTTTCTCATATCATTCAGGTTTCTGCTCAATGTGCCTGACCAAAGAGTCCTTCCCTGATATCTCTATATTTAAAAAGCTACTCTACAATTGTTCAATTCCGTAAGTTTCTCCATTTACCTTTCTTTCCCATTCTAAACATTTTTTTTTTTTTTCTTTTGAGAGACAGAGAGAGAGTGAGAGAATATGGGTGTGAGTGCAAGAGAGCCTGGGGCAGGAGAGAGAGAGATAGAGAATCTTAAGCAGGCTCCACACCCAGCATGGATGTGGGGCTCAATCTCACAACCCCGAAATCATGACCTGAGCTGAAATCAAGAGTCATATGCCTAACCGACTAAGCCACCCAGGCACCCCATAACATTATTTTCTTCAAATATTTATATATCTATTGTATGTCTCCAAGTATAAGGTTTACGAGGTCAGGGACTTTATTTTTGTTTACTGGTATAGCTTCAACACCAATTATAACTCTTTTATAAGTATTATTGAACATCTCTATGTGACAGACGCTGAGACATACCAAAATCAAAGGTGTACCAGAAAGATGTGGAACCAAACATTTCCAGTGAGAAGGGTAGGATGCCAAGGGGCCATCAACTTTGTGAGCCTTTCTCTCTTTTCTATTCTCCAGCCAAGCAAAGGTAAAGAATATAAACTTTTTTCTTCCTTAGTCTTTTCAGTTTTTTAAAAATGTAAGTGTCCTATTTTGATTGCTCTTGCAATTCTTAGTGGTCTTCTCTTTATCTTCAGACTAATTTCTCTCATTCATAAAATATTTTTAACAGGCTGAATTTTCTCTTACACAAAAGGGAAATTTTATGGTTACAAATGGACATGACACATTTTGTGAATTAATTCATTGTTTTTGACTCTTGCATATAACCTAAAGTCATGGTTTCTAGCAAAGATTAATTATAGACAAACTCAAGCCATTTTAGAGGTTCAAATTGGTCTAGGCTCAGGAAAAATACCAGGAGTTAAGGTATTTATCTGATGCTCATCTGTGCATTTAAAGAGAATGCCCACAACGATTGTCCACCCCACCCAGATGGCAGCATGCTGGTCTTATTCATCAGCATGGCAGCCACCTGCTAGCTCCCAGAGCACCAGGTCTTGGTGAATCTGTTATTGAGCAATTGGTTTTGTGACGGCTTCAGCATGCTTGCTCAGCGCGTCCCCTTCACCCTGACATTCTTGGATATTTTACTTTGTAATAGTCCTGTATTGTGTCTTCACCACCTCCTCCCCAAAATTATGGTGCTATCTCTCTAGATAGAAGTGAAAATGCTATTTTCTCAAGCAGCGCTTTGACTGTGAGCATCCCACCCCTTACTTCTCAGTATTTCTACTTCTCTTCCCCACCAAATAAATACATCCTACAGACTTTGAAACAGATGACTAAGCTAATTCCTTTTGATGAGCCACACAAAGAGTTCAAGTTTAGCTTGAGGCTTTGGCCATGATTTAGGACAGTTCCTATGTTGTCAAACATGTGTAGCCATCCCAACGGGGAACTTTATTCTACTGCTTCCTACACAGCAAGGAGAGAGAGAGAGAAGTGGTGGCAGGTTATGGGAAATAGGAGAAAGGGCTTTCTCTTACCTCTGGGGATTGTCGATGGCTGATATGGAAGATGACACCGGAACAAAGATTGCATTGCCAGCTTGTGTAGTTTATGCTCTACTTGTACTACATTATTATAGACTAGTTCTATTGTCTTGGTGGACAATAGAGGGTTTTATTTCAACATTACGTACAGAATGCCTGTATGGTCTCTTTCTTCCCTCCTCCAGATGCAGGAAGATATTGAGTATTAGATTTCTGAAGGAGCCATATCAAAATGAGGAGGTATAAACATTTCCTTTTTTTCCCCCTTCTTCCCTCCTGTCAGCTTTCAAAGCCCAGTATTCTGTTGTTTGTGAGAAAGACTAAGTCAGAACCCATTAGAGTGAGGCTTTCTTGGGCAACTCTATACAAACAAAAATGAGTTATAAAATAGGATCCTGAAAGAATGATTTCCATGCCAAACACCTGAAAGGTAAGTCTTTAAGTGATTTAAGGAAAAAATGCTTTAAACAGGGATACTCAGAAATTTCTGCTTTTAGGTAAAATTTCTTATCTTTCTTTCCCCTCCCTGTTCCTGCCTCATCATAACACGTGCAAAACCATAAGTTCTGTGTTCTCAAGTAGATACACAAATGCACAACCAATGTATATTCACAGTAATTTTTCCAATTAAACCAATGGTGTCATCTGCCGGGAGGTATAGTCGGTGATACCATCAAAACTTGTATTCAACTGATCTATATGTTCTTTCAGATATTTTGATTTTCTCTTCCCATTGATGAGTCAGGGATGATCCTTAAATAGACAGTCTCATGCAGGCAGCCTGTAGATTGGGACATACTCAACACAAAATGAAGCATTAGCACATCTTTTTCTTATTTTAATTTGAATAAGAAACAAAAATTACTCCAAATAATCCATGACAACAATTTAATGTCATCGTCCTAAATTTTCTAAATTATCCATTCCAGTTTCAGCAATTAAGGACAATTCCTTGTTAGATGAGAAGCCCTAGTCCTCCACATATGCTCAACCTTAATTATTCCCAATTAGGCTGTTTCATCAAAAGTTTGGTCTGGTCAAATTATTTGACTATTAAGTAATTGCCACCTAAAGCTATCCTGACCTGTCTCCTGCTAAAGGAAATTGGTGTAATGAGAATACTGCTTTTGTGTCACCTTGTATACTTAAACATTCTATGCTACAGTTTCCCCATCTTCAAAACAGAAATGCTTCATCCTTCTCAACAAATGAGAGTTGAACAGGTAATGTCCCTATGGTCCCTTGCACTTAGAGAGTATAGGGGGAGTGGAGGGTTGGAAAAAGAAGTCTATTGGGCTGAAGATGATGATAATCATTCCTTATCATTTGATGTATGTCTTTTAAATCACTGATTGAGTCCATTTCATAAGTAAATCATGGGCACGATTTCTGCAAAATAACTTGCTACATTTATTGAAAGTTTACCAGCAGCACAACTGATTTTATTGCTTTACTGATCAACACAAACTCAGTTCTCTGGAGAAATAAAATAACACTCCCATGTTACATATCTTCTCTTTTCCTTTTATTCATACTGCTACCACCACCATTCCAATCTTATCACACCACACCTTGAGTGTTACCATAGTTTCCCAACCGGCCTTCCTCCCTCCTGTGGTTCATCCTGAAGATTGCACTTAATGATTTCCTTAAAGCACAACAAGATCCCCAAGATCCTACTTAAAATTTTTGACTGCCTCTTCACTGCCGATGAAATTAAGACCAAACCATTTAGCCTAAAATTCTGGCTGCCAACTGTTCTTCCAGTCTCGAGCCCTGCTCCTTCTCAAGGTTGAGCTCTAAATGCAACTTATTTTGGATTATTTCCCGATCATTGAATGCTCTTCTCACCTCCATGTTGTTGCTCAGCTGCAGCTTCTCTGCCCAGCGCTGCCCTCCAATCTTTATCAAAAGGAAGTCTACCCTTCAACTCTCTAAATATTATTCCCACTACAGCCAGAATCCCTTGCGTTTCAGATTTCTGGAGCTCATGGTCTGCATCACAGATATGGCATGTCATCACTGCTTGGAATATTATATGTATGGGTACAAGTTCTAGTCCTCCCCCCAGAATACAATCCAAATCTCTCGCATGGCATATTACTTGGCACACAACGCCTTGTTGGAGAAGGAAGATGGTGCTGCCTACATATTCGCTTAGTAAATGAATTAACAAAATTAATAAAAATAAAAGCAGAGCTTTAAGGGAAAAAAGAAAGAAACAAAGCAGGACCGTGATTCTTTAAAAGAATGGAAAATCATTTTATCTGTCAGTAAGATGACCACATAGAATGTGAACAAACATGCTATAAGCCATTTCTTCTGAAAATTCCAAGTGGAAGATGGTAACTTTGCACCAGAACTAAATGCACATGTGTCTGGCCTGCATCAGAACTAAATACTTTCAATCTAACACTATGTTTTTGCAGGTCAAGGCAAACAAAGCTTTACCCCTGGTGGATGCTCTGATATGCCAGAGATGGATTGCTCATTTACATCATTAAATATCTTGTAGTTAACTCTGTTTGAGGCAAGCATCCTAGGAACTTGATTAGAAAGCAAAGACTTTTGAGGAATGCATTAATCACTCTGTCCCTAGACTTTCCAGCCTGCTCTTCTAATCTACAGACTCTGGACGTGAGCGGCAGCCTCCAGCTGGGTTTCCCACTTCCAGCCCAGTCAGGTCTGCTCGCTGCAGACTGGCCAGCCTCCACCACCCAAAAAGGCCTGAACCAGTTCCTTTCCTTCTCCTGTTGCTACCATTTCTCCTGACTGGAGATTTGATGTAATTCAGTGGCTTTTGTATACTGACAGACTCTTTCAGTGTGTCTGAAGTCTGAAGTCAAGGGGAGATCCGTGTCAGCAACCAAGGACCTCTCCCTTTAGTCCTGAATGGGTTTTTCCAATTGCAACGCAGTTTTACAGATCTTACGGTCCTTAGAGTTTATTTGGGCCACTAACCGTGTAAGTGTATAGACAGAATTTACCACCCACTAGAGTCTCTAATTATTTAATATAAAGCCATCTATTTTATCTTTACAATTCAAACATCTGGACATAAGCCAAGGCAGGCATACACTTCAGCTCAGTATTTCATAATGAAATTCAAATGTGTACAATAAAACATGAAAACTATACCCCTCCTCAAAAATGTCTTGTAGTTAAAGCATCAGTAAACCCATGATCAATTCAAAAAGATGATTCAGTTCACGAGATAGTGCATGTCTGGATAATAAGTTCCATTAAAGCTGTGCAGAAATTCAGAGCTAAAAGTCTGAAAGCATTTGCAAAGACAATGTTTACATTAGTCCCTAAATATTCTGGCAAGGCAAACCCTAGAAGATAATAAATCAATGATTGAAGGGTGGAAGAGAGACAATATCACAACCATTAGAAGGCTTTTGAATGATTTAATGAAATACCTTACCCTATATTTTTAAATTTTTCCATGAGAAACAATCCACCAGAATTTATTGATATAAGGCTTAATTTTTCACACAATAAAAAGTAACTACCATATAATTAGATTGCCAATTGTATGCCAATTTAATTAAGAAATCAACTCAAATACGCCATACATACATTATTCTTTTATATCAAAAGTCCTGGTATTGCACTGATCTCAAATATTCCCTGTCTTCCAAGTACGACATGGTAGACACACTCTGGCTGTCTGTGTGCGCTTTCCCATAAATTTCATTTTCAGAAATCTATACATAGCTTCAGAGATCAAGGAATGAAAAGTATATGAAACCAAAAGGCTGTTTTTGACCTTGTGTTTCAGATCATCTGCACCGAGGAGTCTTGTTGATCACCTGGTGTCCGTTGGCTTCACTGACTTTGATGGCGTAGATACAAGAGTAAATGAAGAGGCTGAGTGGTGTGGTTTTAAGGGTGGATGCCAGAAATTCAACCAAGAAAGCTTTCCTTTGTCTTTCAAGTCTTTGCTCCTTTTAAAATTGCGAACAACCCTTTAAAAAACAGACTTTTAATGCACATATCAGTCATTTGTATATTGGTGATAGCAGAAGATTTGAGAGCGCCAGGCCTTGGAAGGGGACTGGCAAGAGCAAAAGCCAGAAGACAAAATCGGTGGAACTTCTGTAGAGGTGGTGACCTCAAGTTCTTAAAGAAAACCCTCTTGAGATAAAAACCATCGTCATATGAAAGAAAACAAAGTCATATGCAACAAATGAAATGACAGAAAAACACTGAAGAAAGACATGTTAAGCACTGAAAATATTATCATTAGGAAAACCACGTAATTTATCATTCAAATGGGAACCCCAAAAGGGCTACCATTTTTATCAGAGGACAGACAGACGGGTAGACTAGAATGTATGGTTATCTTACTTAAACATCCAGTTTTAGCCATGAAAAATGATTGCTATCTTTCTGGTATATTGGATAATTAATTTTCATCTTTCATTGCCCTTCAGAGTTGATTCCGTCACTACCACTGTTTACAAATGCGATTCGTTTCTCGAGTTCCTGATCTAGTTTGCCATAATGTATTAGCTGCTTAGTTAACTCAATAAACTTTTCACTGACCCGGACCTTGCTTGGGATGATGAGTGGCAGGCACAGAGGGCTGCAAAAGTCAGATGCTTCCCCAACAGGAAGTCAGTTCTCACACGGGAGAGAGATGGCTCCTGGAAGACTTTGAGACAAGAAGGATCTGGAAAGGAGGCTGAGTCCTTGCAGAAGGCAAAAAAAAACCTTTATAAGCAGTGAAGGAAAATGCTGAGTAAGAAAGAATGAAAAGGAGAGCTCCTAAAATCTCTGTGACAAAAAGAGTGACTGGCTTATTTGTTTTACAAAGATGTGCTACAGTTTTATTTCCACGTTTTCCGAAGCTGCATCGGACGGATTCCCATGATGCCAAACTCTTGCTACTCTTCTCCTTTCTCTACTTAAAAAGTAAAGACTGTGTGATTTTTATCATCCCTAAGGAGAGGATCTGTCGCCGGGAAGAGATTCTGAAGCACATGGAGTTGTGTGACCTGTTTTGATTTTCTGTTCTCCGTGTCGGAAATAGAGAGTATCACTCAGGAAGTTCTAAAGTTTAACCTCCTGAGCTAATTTAAGAACAACAACAAAAGCAGTGCTGAGAAGAGTGCACGGATTTTAATAAAAAGACCTGCAAACGCTTTCGATTCTACGCTATGCTTTTTGTCAAAAAAGCACACGGGGCATTTTAATGTGCTCACGTGCACATACCAGGCCCTGATTTTCCAAAATTGCACTTACTAAATGGAATGCCTTTACCAAAGCACAGCCCCGTTTCCCCCCCCTAAGGGGCATACTATTTAAATTCTCCAATGAAACTTGATTCTGTACAGTTCAAGGTTGAGCCAAAGCTGTAATAAATCCACCTTTAGATACTTCCACTTATTTATCAGGAGGCTTTAAATTATTTCATTCTATATATTCTGTTTTAATAGACCAAAATATATACAACCTGGGAACTTAATCCATTAGCCTTTTCACATAGTTATTCTCTGTTGATCACTTCACTTTGATGGGAAACATCTTTATTACAAAGCTATTGGCTGAGGACAACATAAAATGGATAGCTTTGCTAATAGTTTAGAATGTAGAAAAAAGCTAATGGCGACTTTTTTTTCACATTTTACTTTCCCAACTCTTCCACTGCTGTCAAAGAATGTCAGCTTTAGTCAAGACTTCTAGATGTGTTTTTCAGAACCTCTGAGTAAACTTAATTTTGAAATCTTTAACATGCCAGCAGTGAGGGGTGCCTTGTGCACAGCCTCTCATGGATCAGCCCCGGTTGTCATGGTGAAATGGGTCAGCGCCGTTTGCCAGGCAGTCCGTGAACCTGCGAGCAGGCTGCTGGTGTCGTGGTGGCAAAGCAGGCCAGAGCAGTCCCCGATCTATAGCTGAATCTAGGTCACCGGGATTCTTTGATGCTGCAGCTGTCCGTGTGGGACTTCCATCTCCAGCAGGGTTCACAAAGCTCGCATGCACGCTGGGTATCCCCTGCAGCCGTAAACATTGCCATTTCACTCCATCCCCTCCTTCTGTTGGCCATGTGTGATTCTTTGGATTAACTGAGGATTCCCAGCCATGTGAGCTGGAAAACATTGTGTGTGTGTGTGTGTGTGTGTATAAGAAAGACACTGAGAGACAGAGATCTTGCTCTGGAGCCTGCATGCTGAAATTGCTATTTAAATGCATATTTCTACAGAGTGAGCTAAATATTAATATCACATTCCTCTGTTAAAGTAAACACCAGCAGCAAGATTTGGCCGCTCATAAAACAAGGAAGAACCTAGGCTTTTCTCCATATGCAACATGTGTATTTTTTTTTTTTTTTTTTTTGCATGAGAACCGTTTAACACCGTATCTCCAGTGTGTCTAAAATGGCAGGAACGCAGCAAGATTGGCAGGGGGATGAGAGAGAGGGCTTGAGCATGTGGGCACACTTGACAGTTTGGCAGGGCTCCTGTTGCTGGAACACTCTCCGTTGTCCTTTGTCCTTCCTTGTTGGAGCTGGATGCTATACATTTGTGCCCATTTATTTGCTATTAATTTTTAAAGTTTACATTACATTTTCCATTCTATTTAAAAGCAGCGATCTGTATTTTTCATGTAGATAATCTTCTTTAGCGTTTATATTTTTATGATTACTTTTTTCTATAGTTGGTTTTCCCCAGTCAGATTTTTCATTTGAAGAGCAAGCTGCTTTTTCAAATTGTTCATCCAAATATCAGTTAGGATTTCCCGGTTTTCTGGCTAAATGTCAAATGCACACACCTCCACATACACACACACTGCTAGTACGTCACTTGCTGCTCCCTGATCTGCACTATATAAAAATCTTAAAGTATCTTTTCTCAATTTAGCTAAAGAGAAAAAAATAAAGAGCCTTTCCATCTCTACATTAATAGGTGTATGAGGTAGGAAGATTCATATTTATCTACCTCTTTCTTCAAAGAAAAATGTTGAAATAAATAAATATCTGAAAGCTATATGACATAGAGCCCCAGATATCCAACCACTGAAAAAAAGAGGTGGAAGGCAATGCTTGATGGGATGTGGGCCATGCAGAAGGATTAATCTTGAAAAGGAAAAATAGCACTCTGAAAGCAGAGGGGAGAAAGTAAGAATGGTTACCATTATGCACTGAATTGTATCCCTCCCCAAATTTGAATGTTGAAGCCCTAAACCCCAGGACCTCAGAATGTGACTGCATTTGGAAACAGGACCTCTCAAGAGGCAATTAAGGTTAAATGAGGTCTTATGGGTGGGGCCCTGGTCCAACATGACTGGTGTCCTTATGAGATGAGGGAGAAGTAGCAGGTGCACAGAGGAAAGGCCATGTGAGGACACAGGGAGAAGACACCATCTGCAAGCCAAGGAGAGAGGCCTCAGGAGAAACTAAACCTGCCGACATCTGGATCTTGAGCTTCTAGCCTCTAGAACTATGAGAAAATAAATTTCTGTTATTGACACCACTTAGTCTATGGTATTTGGTTATGGCAGCCCTAGTAAACTAATACAGTTACAAACACAAATACATTTGGAAGGTGATGTTCAGGAATTTGAGCAAATTTTTGCCTTTGCTAGGCATCTAAGACCATTTGTAATGAAGACAGCTATCATTTTAATCAGGAAGCCTGCCGCATCCTCCATGCACCATTTCACTGAATCTTCACTGTAACACCAGGAAATGAGCACTATCTCCCAACAGGGAATTGTGTGTGCGTGCGTGCATGTACATATACATGCACACATGCATGCACGAGCTCGGGGAGTGAATCAGTGGACCAGAACCTCAAAGATGGCGTTGGTGGGCTGTCAGATGTAGATAGTCACCCTCCAGACCCAATGCTTGACCACCACACGACAGTCACGTTTCCAACCACATGGCCTCCCTGAGGTCCCTCCAGTAGAAAACATGTCTTCCCATTCCCATCATGCCCTATTCGGAGGTACACCCTCCCTGCTTCCTCCTTGAAACTTATCTGCCTTTTCAAAGCCCAGGTGAGACTGTAGCAATGAATAGAAGCCCACTTATGCTCTCAGTTTCTTCTGTATCCTGGAACATAACATTCTATGCATCCTCTAGCACTGCCTGCATATTGCTGGGAGTTATCATGAATTATCTGCCTGGGGTATGTCCTGTGTCCATGTCTAGAGAAAAAGCTTCTTGAAGGTAGGGGCTATACCAGGGACTTCCTCCCAACATCTATTACCAGACTAGCATACAAAGATACTTAAGAAACACTATTTGACTGAAGCTTCCAAAAATAAACTTCGGTACAGATACTAAATAAACTTAAAATCTATGAAAACCCCTCAATAATAATCTGAGATCTGTGATTTCAGCTGTATTAAGAGTCTGGCCTGCCTTGCCCCTTTGAGACTCTACATGCATGTGGTGCCTAAGGGTGGTTATTCAAGGACAAGTGGGAGCAAACCCAGTGGCCCTTAGCTGAGTTCGGAGTTGTTTTGCTACTCAAGCATCCCAACACTCCCCTTGCATGCTCACTTCCAACATTGACCAGTTTTTCAATTAGACAGTTTGTTTTGTAGGAGATGCAAAGTTTTAAAGTCAGATACTTAATACCCAAGAAACCTTGAGCAAGTCAATGTCTCTGAATTTCAGTCTCTTATTTGCAAAAGAATAACAATTCTTACTTCAGTGTCCCCACCATAGCCTCATGGGGTTGTAGTAAAGTTTAAAAGAAGCAATTTATGTAAGATGCCTGACACACAGCAGATATTCAGTATATGTTAAGGCTGCCTTTTCTCACTTCTTTCTGTGCCAAATGTTAAAAAAAAAAAAATCAACAAACTGTCACTAGTAATTAAATTGTTCTGCATAGCCATTGGAAAAGGGTTCTAATCATTCTGATATTTAACATTTGATTAAAGATTTTCTGTTTACAAAGGGCTTTTATGAGCTTTAATGTTTGATCCTTAGAAAAAGTTCCATGAAGGAATCAAAGCAAGAATTATTACCATTTCAATTTTAGAGGAAAAAATAAAAACTACTGTAAGTCCTCTATAGAACAAGTTACTCAATCAAACTTACTGAACTGGAAAGGCACAAAGCTCAGGTGTAAACCCAGAGAATCGGGATCTTTCTGGGAAAGTACAATGACTCCCTGAACTGGGCTCTGGGTAAGGTGACTGTTCTGAAAAACACAATGTGAACATTTAGTACACATTCTGTGAGCAATCATGACAAAGAGTTCTGCTGCTTTTTTCTCCAGTCTTCCTTAGGTTATACTCCCTTCTAGGAGTATTCTCAATATAAAGGAAAAAAATTATCCTTTTCCCATTCCAGTACTATGAGAACATGGTGACATTTATCCAATTTTCTTCCAAGAGAGGCATAGTGAAAAAGCTGGGAACGACTGTGTGCATTGCATATCTTGATTCAAATTATTTTTCATGTGATGCCTCAGTTTTTAGTGGTAAAATAGAGTCAATTTAATTGTTGTTTTATGAGAAATAATTCATGTAAATGTTAGTGATATGATTTGTTAAATTTGCAAATGTATTAATCTCAAAATAATAAAGCTAGAAATGACTTTCTAAAAATTAAATTGACAAACCAAAAAACTAGAAAGGTAAAATTCAAAAGTATACTATGTACAATGAGATCAAAAGACATAAAATACTTAGGGATAAATTTGACAAAATCTGTGCAAGAGCATCATACAGAAAAAGATTAGACATTGCTAGAGAGATGTTTAAAGATTTGAATAATGGAAATATATACTATGTTCATGAATTAGAATGCTCAGTATTGTTCTGTATTCTTACCAAAGTAATCTATAGATTTTATGTAATCCCAATCAAAATCCCAGCAGATCTATTTTTTTTTAAAGAAATTGATAAACTGTTTCAACAATGTGTATGAAAATGCAAAGGATCGGGCGCCTGGGTGGCTCAGATGGTTAAGCGTCTGCCTTCAGCTCAGGTCATGATCCCAGGGTCCTGGGATCGAGTCCTGCATCGGGCTCTCTGCTCCTTGGGAGCCTGCTTCTCCCTCTGCCTCTCTCTCTCTGTCTCTCATGAATAAATAAATAAAATCTTTAAAAAAAAAGGAAGAAAATGCAAAGGATCTATGGGAAAAAAATAATTTTAAAAAAGACAAACAAAACTGAAGAACTTACACTATTTGATTTTAAGACTTACTGTGAAGCAATCAAGGGGGTGGAATAGAATAGAGAGATCAAAAATAGACCCAAATATGTATGATGATTTTGTGTCAGGCAAAGATTTCTTTACTAAGTCAGAAATAACACTAAAAATAAAATAAAATTTATTACATTGGACGTTATGAAAATTAAATCCTTCATTTTCTTTTTTTTTTTTTTTAATTTTTATTTATTTATTTGACAGAGAGAGACACAGCGAAAGAGGGAACACAAGCAGGGGGAGAGCGAGAGGGAGAAGCAGACTCCCAGCTGAGCAGGGAGCCCAATGCGGGGCTCGATCCCAGGACCCTGGGATCATGACCTGAGACGAAGGCAGACGCTTAACGACTGAGCCACCCAGGTGCCCCTAAATCCTTCATTTTCTTTAAGAGAAAAATCAAGGAAACAAAAAGGGAGACTGGGAGAAAATATTTGCAACACATATAACTGATAAAGGAGTACATCCAGTATATGTAAAGCACTTTTCCAACCCAATAAGAAGACAAATAATATAATTTATTTAAAAGGGTAGAAGATTTCAGTAGACTCTTCACAAAGATATATGAGTATCCAATAAGTATATGAAAAGATATTCAACATTAGTCACTTAGGAAATGTAAATTGAATTAAATCCACAATGTGAATATTACTTTATGCCCACTAGAATGGCTAAAATTAAAATGACTGGCAATATCAAATATTGTCAAAGATGGGGAGCAACTGGAATGCCCATACATTGCTGGTGAGAGTGTAAAATGATACAAGTACTTTGAAAAGCAGTTTGGAAGTTTCTTGTAGAGTTAAAAATGTACTTATCATATGACCCAGCAATTCCAATTTTAAGTATTTACTAAAGAGAAATGAAAATGTATGGCACACAAAAGACTTATACACAAATGTTCACTGTTCAAAGCAGTTTTATTCATAATAGTCCAAACCTGGAATCAACCCAGTATCCAACAACAAGTGAGTAGATAAACAAATTGTGGTATAGTCATACAACTGAATATCCTACTCACTAATAAAAAAGAATGAATTATTAATATACACCACAGCAAGGATAAATCACACAGATATGTTGAATGAAGGGAGATGATACCAAGAACTGGTATGATTCCATTATATGAGATTTCAGAACAGACAAAATTAATCTATAATAATAGAAGTCAGATTAGTGGTTTCCTAAAGTGGAGGAGGAGGAACTGACCATAAGTGGCACAAAAGAACTTTCTGGAGAGGTGGAAGTATCTTGATATATTTTGATCAGGGTATCATTCCACACTGTCATCAACCTGTATATTTGAAATGTGTGAACTTCATTGCATGTAAATTAGACTTCAAAAAATTTGATATTTTAAAAGATGAATTTGGTCAAATTTCTTTAAATATTCTTTTTCTCTCACTTCATAAAAATTTGTGAAGATACTCCTCTTCTAGGTTAGACATTAGTCTATACTGAGGGCTACCCACTCTATACTGAGTCTATACTGAAGTTAGAGATTATTCTGAGGGGATTTTACTGAGCCTCAGATATGCCAAATACTATTCTCTTAACAGTTCCAATATTCTTTAAATGGTGAGTGGTAAAAGAGCATCATATTCTAAAACTACCAACAAAATTAGACAATAACTAGACCTACAAACTAGACAAGTTCCACAAGCTTTTTAAAAACATTTTATTATGGAAAATTATAAACATACATAAAAGAAAGTACAGCATAAGAAATCTTTGTGTGCCCATCACCTAGCTTCAAAAATCATCATTATATGGCCAATCTTGTTTGCCTATAACCCTAATGCTCCCCTTCCCCAGCTTCTCAAAGAATATTTTAAAGCAAATCCTAGGTGTCTTATCATTTCATCTGTAAATACAAGAAGCTCTAAAATTGTGATTTGTTTGCTTATGCTGTATTATCTGCCTGAAATGCTTACCCGTTTGCCCTGAATATAGCTGAATCTTTCTCATCTGTCAGATGAGACCTTTTCAGAAAGACCTTCCCTGATCTCCCTATCAAAATAACCAACCTCTACCTTGGCCACACTATTTTTTGTCCTAGTAATTTTTTACAATTTGTAACTATTAGTTACTGGTTTTTGTCTGTCTTCTCAACTATAGTCAAAGTGCCACTGGACCAGAACTAGCACAGTGCCTGAAAGGTGATTAATAAATGGTAGGTCATCATTGTTAATGAATTATCTTGACCAGATAATCTGGGACAACTTTTCAGAAGTCAATAATTAATGTTTCATCTATATGTGGTGATGCTCTGGATCACCCCCAAAGGTAAGCTGGCATTGCTTTTTCTTAATTTTCAAATCCTAACATATAAGGAGGTGTCAAATAGAGTCAACGGGTGTGTTTCTTCTTTTGTATATTTTTATAAGAACCATGGAATGTTATAAATGGAAGCAGCTTGAGAAATAATCTGCATTCATGGATTTGTTGGCTTTTAGAATGAAAAGAATCCTTAGATAACATTTTGTTGAAGATGGTTCAAGCTTTTTCTGTTAACAGATAACAAAATGTCATAACTTACACCTAAAGTTGCAGAATTTGTGATTTACAAATGGCCAATAATCTAAGATCTTTGTCTAGAAATATAATCCACTAACTTGAGTGAGAATTTAATTTTATGAAACATCAGAAAAATCATTCAATTTTATTTTATCTACACTTAGTATACTCAGTTAAGCTATTTATTCAATAAATATTTATTTTACACCATCATGTAATAAAAACTCCTCTAGGTGGTTGGGGATATATCAGTGGAAGATATAATAACACTGGAATGGGAGCAGAGATACGGTAAGAGACACCCTTGAATCCACAAGTGTCCAACATACTTAATATAGTTTAGAGTTTCAGGTAACCATTCAAGTTAGTCATTCAACCAAGTCTGATCCATACAGAAGAGTGTCTTCCATCCCATTTTCTCCAAGAAATTATGTCAAATATTCTGTCCATTTCCATCATCATTCATTCACTCTTGCCAGGGCACTAATCCCAAGATACGGTTTAAGGAATGTGGGTTGCCACAATGATAGTTTCTTCTGCATTGGGCGTGGAGTCAGGGGCAACATCAGAGGTAGAGGGGCGGCAGCAAGGGAGGTGGGGCTGGCCAGCAAGAGGGATTGTACATTTCCCCCAAGTAGAACAGATGCAACACTCCCCCCCCCACCCCCCTGCATAATCTCAGTCAGGCTAATGTCACTATTCCGGTCTCTGTCTCTCCAATGCTCTCTTCCACCACCACCACCACCACATGCAAGGGAGCTTTTCCAGTTTCCTGGCAAAATTCTTCTCATTCTCTGAATATTGGCTTTCCTGGGAATTCTAGCTAGACCTCCTGCTTTACCTGGACACTACCAGCCCATGAGGTATCCACTTGGAATGACAACAATATAGCAGCAGCAAAGCTAGTTTAACAAGTGTGGATTTTTGAAACAATCGGATACTAAAACTACAGTGTTTTCCCCTCCTAGAATAGCAAATAACATGTATTGCATTTTCAGAATTATAAAATAATGCAAATTTCCTATTTTAACATTTCAGATCTCAGTTGCCAAGTAACAAAACCACAAGTTCTCCTATTTTCCATGAGTTTTCAAAGTTTATGTTTTTGGTGTACTCCAGGGCAAGGAGGAACTTGTTGTTAAATATATTGCATGTTCTGCCTACAAGAAATTTGGGGATTTCTCAGAACAACCTTGGGGGTTGAAGGGGTGATCGAAAAGTCACTGCTGGCTTTTCCTTTCTGAGCTGCTGGTTCTATTACTACTAAGAGACAAAGACTAACTGTTCTCCTCAGGATGAATATTGCTTTGAAAAGCCAGAGGCACTTCTGAAAAGATGGAGCAATAACCCTGGTGAGTTCAGAAAAGGGCCTGCTGGTGATCAAGACTAGGATTCTATCTTACTTGTAGATAGTTTTCTAGCAATCTGAAACCTGCAGAGTTCTAATCAGTACACAGAGCTAGATGTCTAGCCCTGGTTCTTGTCTTGCTAATCCACATTGATGGTGAAAATTAGTACCTCCTGCCTCTAAATTCTTGTAGATCTTCTTTTCTACATAAGCTCTTAGTATTCACTATGTGTTGCCCCTGTTATTGGTTCTATTGTGCCTGTGATACATCCCTAGATCACAGGCTTCCAGGGAGCAACTATAGCTTATACTTCTTGTATATATTCCACTGCTCTAGGGACAATGCTCTATATCTAAGTTCTAAGTAAGTATATGCTAAATGACTAAACATTCATATCTGACTGAACTAAGGGAACATAATATCCGCTGACAATATTTCCCACATTCTGTTTCCTTCCATAAATACCAAACACACACACACACACATACAGAGAGACATACAAACACTCCTATAGACACTAAAAGCAAAGTCTATCCTTCACTTCCATTACTCCGACCCCTAACGTCCCTTGGCCTGTCTTGATTTCTTATGGTAAAATATATTAATAATTGGGCCTGTGCTTAGTTTCATCTTGATTTTCTTGGATTCCGTGATTCAGCAGAATGGGCACTCCCTGGCTTTCTCCCTATGTCTCTTCATTCTGAGTCTCCTTTGTGGGTTTCTGCCTATGGACCACCCCTTGGTTATTGGTGTTCCTCAACAGTGTACCCCACACTTCTCTCTCAGCAATCACTCCAGGTAATATCTTTTATTATCACCTATAGGCTGTGACTACCAATTTCTATTCGCAGACGAGCTCTCTCCTCTGAATGTTAGAACCATGTAACTAATTGCCTACTGGACATCTCCATGTGGATGTCCCCCTAAATGACCCAAACCAGAATTACCACCTTCCCTCTTCAAACCTGATCTTACTCCTGTTTCTGATCTCTGAAAATGGCACCACAATCAACCCAATTACCTAAACCAGACTCTTTCCTCTTGGCCTGGCTAACCACCAATCATCAATGGCTGTTAGCTCTGCCCCCATCACATACCTCTTTATCTCACTGGTCGCTAGGCTAGTTCAGGTGCCAGCATCCCTCACAATATTACAGAAGTCCTGTTCTGTCTCAGTAAGTATGGTTTTAAGCCCTCCGGGCTATTTAATGCTGAAACCAAAGGAATCTTTCTTTCTTTCCTTTTTTTTTTTTTTCTTTTTTATGTAGGCTTCATGCCCAGCGTGGAGCCCAGTGGGGGTTTGAACTCTCAACCCTGAGATCAAGACCTGAGCTGAGATCAAAAGTCAGATCCTTAACCCACTGAACCACCCAGGTGCCCCTCTTCTAAAGTATAAATTTGATCATGTCACTCTGTGCCTAAAAATCTTTCAATACATCCCATTGTTCTTCATGATAAAGCAAAATTCCTTAACTTGGCTTACAAGCTCGTGCATGACCTCAGTCCCACCACCCCAGCCCCAGTGCTAACCTTCTTTCTAGCCCCCTAAATGTCTTTACTACCTCAAATGTGCCGTACTGTCTCTCATTTTTTGAGTATTTCCTCAACGTCTCACACTGCTCCCGTAACCCAGTCCCCAGTTTTGCCATAACCCCTGCTTATCCTTCATTTTAGCTCTACCTCTTCCAAGAAGCCTTTCCCAGACCCTCAAGTACAGATGAATGTCCACTCCTTGGCATTCCCAGAGCGTATGTACTCTCTCTGTGATTGCATTTATCGTGCTGTGTTATCCTTGGCTTTTTTTCTGAATCTCTTACTAGCCTCCCCCTTAAGAACAAAGATTCTATCTATTTTGTTTGAAGCTTAATCTCCAACATCTGGCCCCATGCTTGGCACATAGTTAGCCTCAGAAAATATTTGCTAATGCCTGCCTTGAAAAATAAATTACACGAAATCACTTTTCCTACGTGAGTGAGATATACTGGAAAGAAAAATACTTCTTACCTTGTATTTAAAGCTAGAAATGGGTTTTCCCTTTCCTAACCTTACTGGCTGCTTTAATGATCAGGAAAAGGCAACTTCTGTATGAAGTGGGGTGAGGCAGAAACTGTAGATAGAAGTTTGATAGGAACGGTGCCAGTGGCCAATGAGAGCAGATTCCTTTTCATCATGAGATCCACACAGAATGGGGGGTCTAGAAACCTCTAAAGTAATTCCCCCGGGGATTGTTGTGGGGTTTGTTTTTTAACTTATTGATTTACTGACTGATCTGAGATAGAACCAATAATTACCTAAACCAGACTCTTTCCTCTTGGCCTGGCTAACCACCAATCATCATTTCAAACTCCTGGTGCATTCTGGAAGATCGCACTATCAGTTTTTCTATGCACATTAAATACACACTAATAATGTCATTCAGACCTCATACTTGGCAGAGTATTTACGTCAAAAGGAGCCTAATTCTTTTTTTTTTTTTTAAGATTTTATTTATTTATTTGAGAGAGAGAATGAGACAGAGAGAGAGAGCACGAGATGGGGGAGGGTCAGAGGGAGAAGCAGCCTCCCCGCCGAGCAGGGAGCCCGATGTGGGACTCGATCTCGGGACTCCAGGATCATGACCTGAGCCGAAGGCAGTCGCTTAACCAACTGAGCCACCCAGGCGCCCAGGAGCCTAATTCTTATCTGACTACTCAGACCACCTGGCACTCCCAGTAAATTCAAAGGGACTCCAGGTTTGATTCCTTTCCAATTAGACCCTAAGCAAGGCAAGAAAAGTAGTAGTATATTCAATGATTCAGTGATTAATCAAGTCAAAGTTAAAGCCCAAGGTGCAAAGAAATCCACTGTCTTGCCCTGAGTGGATTAAGGAGAATGTTTTTAAGGAGGTGATTTAAACTAAAGGTCTTAGCTGGCAAAGCCTATAGAATCTGTTGACTCTTTCTGAGAAAATAAACTGCCTAAATTAAATAGTAACTCCACCAAGAGGCATTTGAAAGCCACTTAGAGCAGAATGCTCTTGTCAAGAACAAGAGGCTTAATTTTCTTCCTGGGTGCTGGGGACACTAGGTAGCGTGTAACATCGAGAAACAAAAGAAATAAACAAACATAATTCTTTTGTCATATCCAATGTTGGATTCCTGGATCCAACGTATCTTAAATTACAGCTAATGGGCCCTAGAAGAACTCAGGGAAAGTAAGCCTTTTAAGCACTGAGTTTACAAACCTAACCCTGAAACGTAGACTTCTGAACACAGAGGGAGCCCCATTAGAGCTCTCTAGGGCTGGAGCCTTCTGGCTCCCCCAACGTTTAGATGCACATGTGGCAGAGTCAAACAAACACAGAACTCAAGTCAGGAGACCTGACTTTAAATCCAAACTTTTACACACACCAGCCGTGTAAACTCGGATAAGTAAATGCCTTTCCAGAGCTTTGGAAACCTCAAGGTACAACTTGTAGATTAAAAAACCGGGTTGGTTGGTCTCTTGTCTTCTCTTCTAGAAAAGATCTGCTATGGAAGTAGCAAGTCTCAGCTGGCCTCCTTGGCAAAGGGTTAAAATTCACTTCACATCTTTCTGCGTTGCTTTTAGCAGCAACCTGGAAAGCTCTTTCACTTATGCCCAGTTACACTGCAAAATGTCAAGCTTGTGAATTTAAAAACTTACTGTCAACACTTTGCTGCAAGTAGATATTAATTGATATTAAATTACTATGGAATGCCTATAGAAATGCACTGCATGCCAAAGACTTTCTGACAAAGGAAAGGTAAGCACAATGAAATAATTAGATATGACTTTCCATTTCATTACAAATGTTGCTAAATATTTAATTCAGTAGCACTTGGGTTCTCGCTGTCTTTATTATTAGCTTACTTGTATTCATTTTGTCTAGTTCTCTGTAGGTGTTTTTTTTTTTAAGCCCCTTAAAATAAAAGAATATAATATTCAAAATCAATTTGCTTCGTTAATCATAGTGCTTTCTCAGCATTAACTATTAAACTGAAATCTGGGTCTGCAATAATGCTGAGACAATTCAAGACTTACAAACATTTTTATGAAAGAAGATGGGTACCTTGGACTTGAGCATGGAGTTATCATTGTAATTGGAAGGATATAGGTAAATTCAAAAATTATTTAAAATTCTTCTCTACCTTACAAAATTGGGGTTATGGAATAGATGTAAACGCTGCTTACCAGGACTGCCAACTTTCTTCTCTTCGGACAGGGGAATATTATACTTTTCGTGTCCTTGAGATTAGATGTAATCACGTGACTTGCTTTGGCCAATGAGAAAAGAGCGTCGCTCCCAGGCAGAAGCATGTAATGGCTGGTAACCATTACAAGCCCTGCCTTGGTTACTGTAGAAGCACATATAGATATGAAGACATGACACTGAGTCATCATGTGAAAGGCTACTCTAGGGCGTCACCCAGCCATGCAGGAGACTTAAAATGAATAAGAAAGGAACTTCTGTTGCTTTAAGATTTAGGGCTATTTGTTACCACAACATGGCCTAGACTTTCTAACCAATACAGAGACCACCAAGACTTACCATACCAAGCTCCCTGGGTTCCCTAAGCATGTCCTCACAAACTGTCCATTCTCTCCTCTAATTTGCTACTAAACTTAGAATCATACTTTTGTTTTGTTTTGTTTTTTTTTAGGAAAACTATTAAGAATATATTGGGTACTAGCACCTGGAAAAGCAAATGATTGGATTGACTATATATACATATAACCTTGACAGAAAAATTCACACATTCATATACTGGATTAAATGTCTTCTGAAATTTTCTCTTACTGAATCTAAAGGGTGTATTAGTTTCCTATTGCTGCCAAAACAAAGGAAGTGACTGAAAATAATGCAAATGTATTCTTTTACAGTCCTGGAGAGCATGAATCTGAATCAAAGTGTTAGCAGGGCTGTGTTCCTTCTGGGGGCTTCAGGGGGAGGTCTGTTTCCTTGGCTTTTTTCACTTCTAGTGCTGCCTGTATTCCTTGGCTTGTTATCCCATTTTCAAAAAGCATCAGTTCAACCTCATTTTCATCATCACACTTCCTACCCATTCACTCTGATCTCTTGCCTCCCTCTGATAAGGACCCTGTATTTACACTGGGTTTACAAGGATAATCCAGAATAATCGCCCCCATCTCAAAATACTTAACTTAAACACATCTGCAAAGACCCTTTTGCCACACCAGGTAACATTCACAGTGGGTATTTTTAAATCATCTGGCCCATCTTGCTTCGTCACCACTCTGCACCCCTTCTCTCCCTTGCCTAGCACAATGTCTTAAATAGAAATCCTTGCTGAAGAAATGAATGTTTAGCTCAAATGTACACTGTGTCATATCTCCTTTATCAAGAGCGCAAACAATATGGTTAATGAAGATACACACACAGAGAGAGAAAAGTAATGCCTCTCACAAAAGCAAGAATAGGAGAACTTAAAGTAGCTCGATTCAGGCTGATCAAAATTAATGGGAAAGGAAGTAAGATATTTTATCACACTGGCACTTAGTACTAAGTCTTTAGCAATATGAAAAAATGCATCGTCTATGACGATTCATATAAATACACATATTATACATACATATGTCAGCATTTGATACATCTGCATGGATTCAAATCACTAGTTACTAATCAGAATATGAGCTATTATGTCTTCTTGCTGAAAGTTGCTTATCAGTTGTCTTTCATTCTTCTCATATGAGACAATTTGCTGAAAGGAAGAGTCTATTATTTCACTCTTCTCAGTCTGGGGTCTGCGCAGGACAACTCCCTCTACTTCTATTGTGTTGGTGCTTTCATATTCCCCAATTCACATGGGCCCTGAGATTAAAAAAAAAAAAAAACAGTAAAGATTCCCCTTAAAATGTGTGAGCTCCCTGGGCGCCTGAGTGGCTCAGCCAATTAAGTGTTGGACTCTTGATTTCTGCTCTGGTCATGATTTCAGGGTTGTGAGATGGAGCCCTGCATCGGGCTCCATGCTGGGAGTGGAGCCTGCTTGGGATTCTCTCTCTCCTTCTGCTCCCCTCCGCCCCCACAATGTGCACTCTCTCTCAATAAAATAATGTTAGAAGAATGAATGAGGATAACTTATATAAAACACCTAACATATCACAGCACAACAGATCCCCCCAAAGTACTATTTGACTGATTGCTTGGTTGATTCATTGATTGAATCATTCATTCGATGTATTCAATTTGTACAAGTCTCTCTATTAGGTGTGGGAGATAATCCTGTCCAAAAAGTCATGGTTTTTTAAGGAGAGTTTTTTAACCTGGGGTCTACGGAACTCTAAGGTAAAGATATGTAACTTCAGAAGTTCTGTGATCTTCTGAAATTATAAGCAGAATTATATTGTGTTCATAAGTGCTTATGAAAATTTTTCTAGAAATAGGTTTCATCAAATACTTGAAGGAATCTGTGTAGTGGTCATCTTTGCCACCATGTGGGGAAGCCTACCTAAGATGAAAGCCAACAAGGAAGAAAACTATAAAAATCTGGAAAAAGACAGAATTACAACAACTTTTGTTGGAAGACATTCTTTCATCGGATTTTTTAGTTACATAAGGAATAAATTTTAGTTTTTGTGCAAACCTGTTACAATTGTCTTTCTCTCCTTTTAGTGAGAGTCAATCTGGTTAATTCAGTGTAAACTCTCCTTACAAACAAAGACACTAGTCAACTGCTCCCAGATACTAAGCTCTCTATTCTATGATTACTGAGTCAACCTGGCTTTCTTATTTTTGAGGTCCGTTACTTTACCCATCTCCAAGTCCAAATTCAATCCCACCATCAGCCCATGGCTTACAATGCCTTCTCGTTTTATTTTATCACTTCCACATTCACTTCTTCCCTTGTTCCAGAACATGACAGCAGAGATTATTTTTCCATTCTGATAGGCCCTGAGCCATTTGCAGAATCACAAACCAACACATAATTTTCCTTCATCGTTTTCACTCCCATCTTCAGCATGCCAGAATGATGGTATAAACTCTGTCCCAATCAACGTAGTTGTACTCAATACTCACTGGGCATTCAATACGTATTTGTGAAATAAATGAAATAAAGATTTCCCTCTTTCTCTGGAATCTTTCTCTTTCATTCCTAAAAGGAAGAGAAGCACCAGAAATGGAGTTTGATCCCAGGGCCTCACAGGGGACCAATCCCCAGGACGAAAGAATATTATCTTCAACCTAACTTGGTGCATGACAGGTCTGAGAGGAGAGTGCACATAAAGTTAGAGAAGTGGGGGGGGGGTGCCCGGGTGGCTCAGTCGTTAAGCGTCTGCCTTCGGCTCAGGTCATGATCTCAGCAGCCTAGGATCGAACCCCGCATCGGGCTCCCTGCTGGGCAGGAAGCCTGCTTCTCCCTCTCCCACTCCCCCTGCTTGTGTTCCCTCTCTCTCTGTGTCTCTCTCTGTCAAATAAATAAATCTTAAAAAAAAAAAAGTTAGAGAAGTGGGCAGGCCCATTGCAATAAATTTGAGGCAACATCTAGTTTCACTTTCATGGCACAAATTTTTAAAGCCTACCCTAAGCAATCATAACACATAAATAGTAAGTGAATAAAAAAATGAAAGTTAATATTTGAAAATGAAATCAGTCATTAGATGAAAAGGGTGGGATGGGAGCTATATTTTCTCTTTTCAAAAAATTCTTATACAATGTTTAATGTTATTTAGAGTATTTTCAAAACACTGGCATAAATTGCTATTTTTTTAAACTATTGCAGATAATTCACTTGTGTTGCAACATATCCTCAAGTGGGAAAATTCCCTGATGACAAAATATCTAGAAAGTAGGCCACTGAGGAGACAAATACCCACACACACATACATTTGGGGTAAAATGACAAATTCATTTGATTAAATGGACTCTATTTTATCATCATATGTATATGATGTATATGTATATCAAAATAGAGAAAAATGTCACAAGAATGACTGGAGAGTTGTTTTTTTTTTCATTGTCAGACCTGAATGAACATAAGACATGTATTTTTGAAGCTATGTTTAAAGAAGAAGAAGAGGGCCTATGCCCCTAGGTGGCAATCCCCTGTCGGGGTGGGGGGTGGGGAGCCAGCCCAAACTACTGGGCGGAGAAGAGAAGGAAGAGGCTTCTTAGGAAATCCCTGTGAGCTATAAAGGAAGTGAGGACACAGAAAATTCAGAGACCTAATAACCCCCTAAGAGCCACAGAAGCCTCTAAATTTCCATTGGAGGTTTTGAGAGGTGGCCCTGGTGAGAGGGGAAGGTGACACAGAGAGAAGAGAGAGAAGAGAAACAGCAGCAAAGGCCTTTTGGGGGACGCCTAAGGAATGTGGAGGCACAGCGACAGGATCCGGGGCAATGGAGACACCAGGAGCAAAGATGGTCGACCCTCACTTCCCCGCTGTGCTCAAACAGCCCGCAGGACACTGGGGCAGACACTGGGCTGAGGGGTTGCCTGCACAGTGGGAAAGAGAAGTGTAAAACTCAAGAAGTGGGGGAAATGCCTCTTTCGGAGGGGACTTTCCCTTGCCAGTGAGGTTTCAGATCATGTTCTGCAACAACCTCGTGGCTTGTGACAGGGCTTCAGGGAAATGAGACAACCCAAATGCAAATCACAAAGGAAAAGAAATTCAGCAGTGGCTTGAGCAAACAAACTGAGCCACACCGAGCCTGACAAGGCAGAACTCTCAGGTAGTGTGAACCATAGCAAGTGCTGCTTTGAAAGGGGAACAGCAGAGAGGAAGGGCACACGTCACTCAGGAGTAAATCATCATCAGAGCCTCCGTTTCTGAACGGCCTACTACGTACCTTGAGCTCTGCATGCCTTACCTCTTCTCCGTCCAGCATATGATGTGGAAGAGACATTATTATCCCTATTCTCACCTGCACAGAGGAGGAAACACACTCAGAGAAATGCAGTAGGAAATCAGCCAACATCACCCAGTTCCAGGGCCAAGAATCAAACTGAGGCCCATCTGATACCAGGGATAGTGCTTCTCCCCTTGACCCTTCTGCCACTGCGCAAATCACAATCTTCTTTATGCCCAGATTTTCCTCTGTGACATGGTACAAGTAAGCTTAATATTAGGTAAGACAGCAGCTTAAAATTGGCCGATTTCAGCCCTGAGATGTCAGTCACTAACCAGTTTTGCGGAAATGGGTAACTCATGTGACTTCTCTGAGTCTCCAGCGTTCTCATCTATAAAATGGGTCTGTGCTGGGGGCTCTTCAGTTCTCAACTTCTGTGAGGCATTCCTAGTCCTCCCCTGCCAAAGGAAGGAAATTTCAAAGTTGTGTTTCTTTTTTAACAAGAATATATGATAGGATTATCATATTCCAGTTCTCTGTGGACACCATGCATGGAAGGATCCCATGCTTAGAAATTAAAACTACTCTTAAGATGGGGTTTTAGACGGCCCTGAGAATGGAGCCAGGGCATTCCCAGACAACCCTCTGGTAGCAGAAAGGCTGGATGGGAAAAAAAACACTCCACATTCTTTGCCCCTTCCCAGCATAAATCATCACTTACTGTGGGAAAATGATTACTTGCCAGGAGGTAGGGCCTATGACTCATTATACAGTCGTCCTCGGCCCCTGATCAAGCAAGAACTAAAGGTGGGGAGACTGAGAAGCCGGGGAGAGGACTCTGAATTGCCAACAGTTTCACCTATGACACCGTAGGAGAGGAAAACTGAAAGCTAGGTGAGCAGCAGGGCAAAGTGGAGTCACCACGCTGCTATGCTGTGGGGCCGAGTCCAGAGCAGAACGACATGGGCCCCTGACTTTCTGAGTCATTCTTTGGGTCTGAGTCTTTACAGCCCCAAAGAGGCAATGATCAGCAAAATGCAAATAATGCCACCCCTCGGCTTGTCCTGACAGGCAACCAGCTGGCTAATTAACGCTTGTGTAAGAGATATCCTCCTCATCGGGAAACACCAGCAAACTTCACAAAGAGGAGTTAAATAGCTCAACATCAGCATTCATATTCTAGAATAGAAATACATGAGAGACAGACACCGCAAACACCTTCCCTTGTGGTTTCAGCAAATATTGTGCTATCCTTTCTCCTTTGTTGCTGTAAGCTATGGCATATCTACTATAAATACACTTTTTATTATATTTTTCTACATGGTCTTTGATGTCCTTAAAAATGATGTCCTTTGAACAAAGAGCTATTTTGTGATCAAAAGCATAGAAAGTTAAAATTACATACCGCATATATAAAATCCTAGGAACTTACGAAAAGCAATAGGAAAATTGATCTGTTATCTGTGCTGAGTATTGTTCTCTACTTTCTTTAATGTCTTAAAGGTAGCGAAAGTAGTTCATTGTGGCGATGATGTAGAAGGGAAGATTTTTTAAATTCTCCTAGTCTGAGGAGAGGCTGTTAGATATGGTCTAGGGGTGGTGGTTTGTGATTAAGGAGCTAGAGCGAAGATACTTGGAATAATTAAATGAAACCAGTGTTAATTAGTCTTTAACTGATGTTAGGAAACAGTAGGTCTTTGGATGTGAAAAACTGAGAGAATGGAAGCCTCTTCCTCATGCTAGTAGGATAAGTATAGAATATTTCTTCAAGTATGTTCCACAGAACTCCAGGCCCTTGAGCCACTCTGCATAAGGAAGGTTTTATACTCCAAAGTAAGCAGTTTGGAGAACTCTGCAGAGTGATGTCTTCCACACCACATCCACCTTGTTGGAGAAACCTGGCACCATTGTCAGACCTAGCATTTCCCGAAGTTACTGAAGACCTCAGAACCACGCCCCTCCCCTTCTTAGGTTTCATGTGACATCCATTAATCCAGTACAACTAGTGCTTCATGACTAGTGTCATGATGAGAAAGAAAAATATAAGGGGAAGAATTTACATGGAAAGGGATCCACAGAAGCTTCCTGATCAGTGATGCCCAAAAAGGTAAGATCCTAATGTGAAGAGAGGTAGCCAAGAGACACCATGCAGGTGATGGATTAAACCGACCAGGGGAGGGGATTAAAACGAGAAAAGAGAATTAGCACTTATAATACTTAAATTATATGGCACACAATGTACCCAGCTTTGTGGGGAGGAATTATTACTCCATTTACCATTAGGAAGAATAAGCAACTCATCCAAGACCATATACCAAGTAAGTTAAAGCACTGAGGCTCAAAAGGCACTTACAGCCAGACAGCCACGCAGAGCAGGTGCAGGGGTCGCCGGCCACCTAGCCTGGGATGGGAATGGTGCATGTGGACTTGTGACAGAGCAGTGACACGGTCCTCCTGGGACTTGAAAACAGATACGCAAGTTTTCAAAGCCAGAGTGTGCTTTCCTCTCTCTGCAAGCAGAAGCAGGCTGATGAAGCAAGAGGAAAAAACAAACACACACAAAAAAAACCCTTCTATTTCTTTCCTCCCCTCCATCTTGAGTCCCTTAGTTATCAAACTTCCAGAGAAACAGATAGGCAGGAATTGTGTCTTTAACACCTTCTCTTGCCAATTCAAAGCAGGCAAACTTTGCTCTCACAGGGGGTCCTCTCTTCTGATGTCCAGAGGAAAACAGACCCCAGTTTTTCTCCCCCAAAGGGGACAGACCACAGGGAATCTACATGAGCGCCTGTATTCGTCCTTCTGATTTCCATTCCTCTGGCTTTCTCAAATCCTCACTTTGGGAGCATTTGTGGCTATATCTAGGATGTTGGACCACCATGACAGGGAAGGATTATGCAAAAAGGCAGGTGCTCTGTCCTAAAAATAAATGTTCTCTTTCAAGGGCTGCCATCAACTTTATCTAAACTAATACTAGACTCTCAAGGTGGTTGGAGTTCAGAGGAAAACTTCAGATTTTCTTGGGTATATTGTTTACAGGAGAGATAGTGTCTTATAGAGCCCATCTTCACACAATGCATGGAGTGGAGGGACTGGGTATTACAGGCAAGGTGCTACCTAGTCAATAAGCTTCACCTTATTTAATCTCCCCTGCTTATCATTAAAAAAATATTACCCCAATAGATCTGTTTTTACCTACAAATTACATAACTGTGTTGCCAACTAATATACTATGAATAATATAAAGCATTCACAAAAAATGAATTTTTAAAATGATATTTAAAGATACATTTATTTATTTAAATTATTTCCCCCATACCTCAATAAATCAAGGGATATGTGCACCTCACTTTGGGATCACTGACCTTACAGTTTGCCTGTCACAATAGAACTCATCTATTAAAAGAGCTCAGAGGGTGCCTGGGTGGCTCAGATGGTTAAGCGTCTGCCTTCGGCTCAGGTCATGATCTTAGGGTCCTGGGATCAAGTCCTGCATCGGGCTCCCTGCTCCTTGGGAGCCTGCTTGTCCCTCTGCCTCTCTTTCTCTCGGTCTCTCATGAATAAATAAATAAAATCTTTAAAAAATAAAAATAAAAATAAAAATAAAAAAATAAAATAAAAGAGCTCAGAAAGGTTTTGAGTCTCTAAATAATCTTGTTAAAATCCTAAATAGCCCATTAATAACATGATTGGTCTTAAGGCAACTGAACTATGCACTCAGAAGATTTCATCAAGCAAAAGAATTTAGGCCACTGGTTGGCTGGCTTATACCAAGTTACTTCTATTTCTCCAAATGTTTTTGGATCATGGCCCCTTGGATTTTAAGGGAACAGCTAAATATCATCTCCTCAGTAATGTTGTTCTCCCTCAAGTGTGTGTAATCTTGCAGAGCTGTTTCTCTAGAAGAGAGCAAGGTTATGTGAAGGGGAGAGAACATCTCTCCCTCCGGGGCACTTATGCAATGCAGGGTCAAGGACTCTGTCTACAGAACTCAAAACCAGATCTTTAGGGAGTGCGAGGAGAAGAGACGGGGCTGAGCAGAGATGCTTGGGCATGGCAATTGCTTGAGTTTTCAGACAAAGAGTGCTGTCAGAAGCACAAGGAAATATTTGGCACAACCAATTAAAAAAAAAAAAATACAGGCCTGGGTATGGGGTATTACCTGAGGACAGGAAACCACTAACGCCCTTACATTCACTCTCCATCTAGATGCTCCCATGCACAAAATTCTCCTACACAGAAGGAGAGTATTGGTTGTTCGCCTCACTTTTCCTTTAAAGGTGTGTTCACTTCTCTTTCCATCTACAAAAAGTCTGTATTTGTTTTTTTAAAGACTCCTTGGCAGGGAAACCCACCAAACTACCATTAACCTCTTAGTGTGGCCTTGGGGAAGGGTCCGATGACCAATGAAAGTGCTAAGAGGATTGAAAATTTGGTGATTGATAACATGGTAGAGAAGGAAGATGCAAAGGGAAACTAGAAAGGCTACTGATCTGAAAGGGGGAGATGCTGGGGGAGAGTGGTGAATAAGATCTCTGAAGGGCAAACAGCATCATTCAAACTTTGGTTTAGAAACCATTCTAAAGGCAGCCACTCGAAATTTTGGTTCTTTGTTGGGTTAGTTCAGTGATCACTGAAATGAGGAAGTAAGCCGAACACTTTTGTAAGCCTCAGAGTCCACAAGAAGTTATGAAAATTCCTGGTGGGCTTCCACCAGACTCTAACACAAAGGCGAGGAAAGACAGGGAGATTCCACCGATGAGTCAGACCAAAGGGACAAGGAAGACTACAGAAGTTTTTCTCAGACAAAATGAGTCTTTAAGAGTTTGGGAGAATGAAATCAAGTTAACAAATTTGGGAGATATGGGTGCATTTTCTACAGAACCTGAAAAAGAACACTACATGATAAACCTTTGGCCATAAAGACTAATGTGAGAAGGATGCTCGGATTAAAGAGAGAAAAACAGAAAGCAAAGGAGCTGGGCCCTGAGGCTGGTGACAGTGTTGGGGGAGGCCCTTGAGATGTGGTCAGCTGGGACGAGGAAAGACCCAACCATAGCTGGAGGTGCTCCGGGGAGGCGAAAGCAAGTTTATTGTCTGTGAGAGGAGTTGATGAGTGAGGCTGAGTACGGGGCCAGACTTTGTCACATCCTAATTCTTAATGAAATCAGCATGGCAATGACCTTGCCAAAGGCGCTTTAACTGTACGGCCTCAAGGAGACAGAGATTAACTGTATCAGGAAGAAGCACATTGATGGGAGATGACTAATATACGGATGAGAATTTCTCGTAAGCTTTTTCTTATTGAACACATCTGTGATAAAGGCTCTGGCATCAAATTTTATACAATACCAAAATTGTAAAAACTCTGAAGTGACTATTAAATGCGTGATGTCAGATCTAATGTGGGCATAAATAACACTGGATGCCGCAGACGGTAATTTAGAAGGTTCTAATCACATCTTGACAACAAAAACATTAGGGTCTATATAATGTCAAAGCATCTGAATGAAAAGAGAAAAACACAGGCAATAATTTTTCCTGCAAAAGCCAAACATCTGGATATTTTGGAAGACTGAACATACATTTCATAAAACCCCGGCATTTAAAGTTAAAACATTCTATGATCTGCTTGGATCTAATTATTTTCCGTAAATCTGGCAAAATAGTATTGGTTCAATAACTAATAACTGAATATAATAATGTTTACTAATATGTAGCAGTGGTTGAGCTTCAAAATTACTATACGATGTATGTATTTTTAATGCCTGTATTTTATATATAATGAATCTTTTTCAAATAATTTGCTCAGTTGCAGACGGGCAGAGTCCTTCAGAACTCACGACTGTCTTTTGCTGTTTCCAGAATCCTAGTTCATCCTGTATGTGGTCATTTACATCTTTTAAATTGGACTTAAACAAGAATTTTTTTTTTAATTAGCAACCATTTCTGTTATATGTTTTTATCTTATAGCCTCCTGGTTTTTTTTGTTTTTGTTTTTTTTAAGATTTTATTTATTTATTTGACAGAAAGAGAGACAGCGAGAGAGGGAACACAAACAGGGGGAGTGGGAGAGGGAGAAGCAGGCAGGCTTCCCACCGAGCAGGGAGCCCGATGCAGGGCTCGATTCCAGGACCCTGGGATCATGACCTGAGCCGAAGGCAGACGCTTAACGACTGAGCCACCCAGGCGCCCCTAGCCTCCTGTTTTATTGTAGCCAAAGTGTCTGCTTCCTTGCCATCTTCCCAACTACACCGTAATTCCTCCTGCGCTCACATGAGGTCCTCAGTTTCTGGCTGTGTTTGGAGCACAGCAGGTGCTCAATTAATATTTATTAAACTAAACAAGAGCTAAAACTGACATAAAATTAAGAATTCGGCTAGAGTTCAGAGAGCATGTCAGATCATTTGCACCTTAACTAATTTCTATACTTAAGCAAAACAAGTTAGGCCTGCAACTTTGATTTCATTGGGTTCTTCAGTATTCACATCAACTTGGATGCAGTTTTATTATTTTAAATGTGTGTGGTTCAGCTTGTTCATTATGACTTTCCTTTTTGTTTTTCCTTTTGCTGATTCCTTGCCAGCTTTTCTACACTTCCTTCTCACTCCCCACTTTGTCACTGCCTCTGGACAAATCCATTCAGTCATTTGTTAGATTTAAGATAAAAGTTAGAGACACAGGAAGAAAAAACAAACAGAAACCTTGGGCATCGCCTTTTTACTTTAATTTTATTTCCCAAATTATTGTAAAAACAACTTAGAGCTATGTTTTTTTTCTTTTCCCTTTTAGCACATTGTACACCCTGGACAGGCAGCTATGGTTTCTTAATGATTCTACATGATTTTTAATGCCTGGCCTTTAAATATTCAAAACTGTTTGTTAAGTCCATAATTAAATTTTAACTTGTTATTCAGAGTCTGTGCCCATGCCCAACCACTGAGAAACAGGAAAGACAAATGTTGGCGCTCATTTTCGTAACATAATTAGAATCCATTTCCCAAGGGGGAAAAATATTTTTCTGGTTTGACACTTCTGTGCACAGTGATCCACCTCTCTGTAGACCCAGGCAGGGGTATACTACAGGCCAAGCCAGGTACAAGGGCTACCTTTAAATGATCCCAATTCCTGAATAGAAAGCAAGGTCAGGAGTGAAGCCCATAGCTATCCTTCAACATGGATCTCCAAATCTACCTCTTAACGCTTGCCTTCTTGCAGTTTGAGTAATTTTTTTGAACTTATAAATTTTGAGTAAGTTTTTTTAAATCCATTTCAGCTGCACAGGAATAGAGATGGGAGTACAATAAGCCCTCCCACCTCCCCAAACCATTAATCAAATATTCTGATATGCTCTCTTCTAAAGGGGCACACCTCAGTCCATGATTTCCAGAACAGGCCAGGTCAAAATGTTACACACCCCAAATTCAAATGATATACAAAATAATTTGTCTGTTTTTTTTTTTTTCTACAGCATAATCTGAGCTAGCTCCCAAGAAGACTGCAGAATTGATTAATTTTATGTATTAAACTTTCTGTCCTACCCTCTAGCTTTCTAATTCCCTGGGGAATCTACATTTATAGATATACTTCAACACCTAAGTATGAACTAGACTTGAGGGTGTCTACCCAAGTCTTCAGCCTCACTGTTTATATGCTACAAGAATCCCACTGCTCAAATGGAATTTTGTTGTTTCACATGTATTTAATTCAGTGTTTATATTGTTTGGTTTATTAGTTTGTTTTAGGGCTTTGCTCTTTATTTTCCCTCACATGGATATTTTGCCAAGTTTTCCCTACTTTGTCTTCTTCCTTCACTCCCTACCTTGTTATTACCTCTCAACAAACCGACTTCCAGATTTAGACATACTCATGTGGATAGAACACGAAGGCTGCATCTACACAGGCAAAGTGGGGAGCTAAGGCTACTCTTCTGTGTTCTCCGGAGAGTTGCCTTTCCTGTGCTGATATGAACTTTGGATTCATTGGGCCACTGTTCCACGCTCTAACTTTGTGTCTGAATTTAATGCCGAGCCCTGGAATCCATTTGTACTGTTGACATTTGTCATTCTTTAACCCTCTAATCACCTACCTTCACCAAACCCCTTCCCTAAAATACCAGCGAGGCTAGTAATCTTTCAGAAATAACAAGAAAAAAGAATTTACAATTATTTTGATAATGTCTGTGCAAACAGCCATAAATTCTATACTTTCCATCATGCTAAGGGCTGTAGTGTTGACAGTAAGAAAGGGTCAAACCAAATATTTGCATCTGGGGCCTCACCTGTTAGACCAGCAGTGAAGAGTACAAAGTACAGCCCCAAGGCACCCACTGAGGCCTAACAGTGTACTTTATGAGTATTTTCCTGAAAGTTCCTGCTAGCCAACTCTCTCCAGCCCACTGCCGGCTCCTTTGAAATGGGGATATCAGCTCTCCCCATTCACTTATCGAAAATATGTCCATTACTGGATCAGATAAAATTGTTTGTATACTCATTTGAAATCCTTAGGCCTCATGCCTGCTTTGGACCAGGAAGACAGTCATTTAAAGTTACAGCCGGATAAAAGAAGAAAAAATAATTCAGGAAATTTATCCACACTCTCAACATCTCTTGTCTCCTTCCTGGAGTTTGAACTGAAAGCCCTGGTGTGCAGTAGTGATGGGGAAAATACCTATTCATTCTACTGGGAACCCCTAACACATCTTCCTTTTGTTCCTCAGATTATAGGAAATCAAGAACTCTAAAGAAAGCAATTTTATTTTGGTTTGGTAGATTGAAACAAATTCAAGCTGTTAGATAAAAGAAAGAGGAGGAATGGAAATATGGTCATCCTGCCCCACCTCAAGCCTAGAAACCTTACTGTCCCAAAACAGCATTTTTTAACATAATAGAAGCGGAAATACAGGGGCACCTGGGTGGCTCAGGCAGTTAAGCGTCTGCCTTCAGCTCAGGTCATGATCCCAGGGTCCTGGAATCCAGCCTGCCTTGGCTCCTTGTTCAGCGGGGAGCCTGCTTCTCCCTCTGCCCCTCCCCCTGCTCATGCTTTCTCCCCACTCCCCCAAACAAATACATGAAAAAAAAAAAAAATCTTAAAAAAAAAAAAAAAAGCTGAAATACATCCCATTTCTTGGATGCTTACTTCAATAGTTTGTTAAAAGAAACAAGACCTCCTGTGGTCCTCAAGAGTATCCACACAGCCAACTTCCACTGGGCTAACAGTTTGGGTGTGAAAGCATTTGGGTGGGGGCTCAACTGTGGAACCAAAAAGGCCAGAGGATGGCTACTGAACACCAGGCATGTACGAAGAATGAAATTGCCTTAGACTATTAAAAGAAAAATTCCTAAATTATGTTTTCCTGATGCCTCCAGCACAATAAATGCAACCCCACAAAGCCCGGAGCCTTCCACAGGGTGCTGCCCCAGTCATGCCTTAGTGGGAGCTCCCCAGAGAATATGCACATGTGTGGAAATGCTCCCAGAGGATTGTGCTGGGTATATGTTATGGTTTGAGTCCCTTTATGACTAAATGACATTTCTTTTTTTTTTTTAAGGGTCTGAGTGGCTATGAAACATTGCCGTGAGGATAGTTTGCTGGGTTTGGTTTGTGTTTTCAAGGAGTGCACCAGTTCTTTTTGAAATGCAGCTGCCTCAAAAAGGAAGAAAAAACTATGAGGTGGGGGAGGTTGAGGCCCGGGAAGAGGGGGGGTGGTGAAGCACCGGGAGAGAATGCACAAAGTCTAAACACTTGTGATCCCCCCCCGGGGCGGGGGGGGGGGGGGGGGGGGGTTGCTACTATTTCCCAATAATAAAAGGGTGGTGGGGTCCAGATTCTTTATCTAGTCTTAGGTCCCTCCAAGAACAGCGAAGTGGGGATTCAGCGTGTGAAACGACTTCAGCACGCCCACACCCACCCCAGCCTCTGCAAGGCGTACCCACGTGGCCTTGGGGAGCAGTAAGTGCCGAGGTGGGTCAGGCCAGCCAGCTGACCGTGCGCCGTGCTGGCAACACTAATGGCTCCTTGTTTTCATGCTGAAAATATGCACCTCTTGGAACCTCTTCTGTCTTGGTCAGATGTGCGGGATGTGATTTACATTGCGGAATGCAGGACAGGCATGTGCTTGCAAGTGTTCTGATCCAAGAAATCAGGTTTCTATTATATACATGATCAGTATTGCCTTTTGTAGTGACCTGAATAGTTTGTGGTGGTTTTTTTTTTTTTTTGGACTTATTTTTAAATGATTCATTTTCTATCAAGCCCTAAGCCCAAAATGTCTGCCTGGAAGGGCGCCTGGGTGGCTCATTTGGTTAAGTGACTGCCTTCGGCTCAGGTCATGATCCTGGAGTCCTGGAATAGAGTCCCACATCGGGCTCCCTGTTCAGCAGGGAGTCTGCTTCTCCCTCTGACCCTCCTCCCTCTCATGCTCTCTGTCTCTCATTCTCTGTCTCGCAAATAAATAAAATCTTAAAAAAAAAAAAAATTTTTTTTTGAAAAAAAAAAAATGTCTGCCTGGAAGATAACTGGGCTACAGTTCTCAAAATGTCCTGGAGACTAATTTCACAAGCTCCTTCTTCCTGTGGTCTAAGAGCCTTTGGCTTTACACCCAGGAAATGCTACGGTGTGGATAACAGCAAGGTTAGAGATACATCAGTCCTGGGCCCACTCTCTGGGCTGTCTCCTCTGCTGAGTGGTGTGTGAATAAACATGACTGGGATTCCAAGCTTCTCAAAGAGACACCACAGGTCCCATGGAGACATAATTAATATATTTGCCGGAACTACTTACATATTATTTTTTCCTTTTTCATGAAGTTATTTGTATTCATTGAAGCTTACCTCTCAGGGATGTAGGGAGTAAGGAATAAGTTTAATGTTTCTGGAACTTAGAAAGCTTAGGGAGCTTAGTTTTAAGCCTTCACTCTACCACTAACGCACTGGTAGACTTTCGTAACTTATTTTTCTGGGCGTTGGTTTGGGAACCCTTGTTTGGATTCAGAAAAGTTTTGGGGTTTTGATTTGTTTTTTGGTTTCTGTGTGTTTGTTTTTTCCTATAGGATCTCCCTGAGGCTTAGCTATACTAATGAGTATTATGAACTCCAAAAGTATCTAGTGAATCCCCAGCTGACAGGACTATTGAACACTTTCCCCCCCCAAAAAAGTGTTCATATCCTGGACTCTATTGCAAGTGTTCTGTAGAATATAGTTGAAAAAAGCTGAAGAACTAGAAGTGTTCTTCCTGCTTTCAGTACTATGAATCTATAAAGGCGATGCAGAATTATACACATTTAATGGATATATAAAGAGGTCGTTTATGAGCCTGTTGTATCAATCAAGGCTTTATGTTGCAAGTAAAAGTACCCACTAGAGCTAGTTCAAGCAGAAAGGGACTTATTATTACCATTAGCTTGTACCATCTATAGGAGGACCAAAGAACCAGTCTTGAATACTACCAAGGAAAATGCAGGAAAAAGTGGGCTGAAAAAAAATGCTCAACCACATCAGTTGTTCTAGCAAAAACACCCCCATTGCTGCCCATGGCTTGGCACATGTGGCACTAGGAAACAGGAGAAAACCCTACTCATGCTACCCTGGAAGCACCATTCTTCGCCACTGGGCTTGCTGAAAGGTGCAGGCTCCCTGCCATGTGAACACTCCCTCACCTTGGTTACTTCTGCCTCTAAATGGAACATAAGGGTAGGCAGGATTCTGAGATGGCCCCCAAGAGTCCTGCTCCCTGATGTAAATGCCCAGTACAATACCCTTTCCTTAAGTGTGAGCAGAACTTGTGAATATGATGGGCTATCATTTCCATGGTTACCTATTATTATAGGACAAAAAGGGATCTTGCAAATGTAATTAAAATCTCCAGTCAATTGACTGGGAATTAATCCAGAGGGAGTTATCTTGGGTGGTCAGACCTAATTAAATGAGTCCTTCAAAGAAGTGAGAAATTCGAAGCCAGGTACCCTCTCCTGTTGGCGGCCTTAAAGAAGCAAACTACCATGTTGTAGACAGCGCCCTGGGGCAGAGAATGGCAAGGAGCCTCTACCACCAGCAAGAGAACAAGGAGCTCACTCCTGCAACTACAGGCAACTGAATTCTGCCAACAACCAGGGTGTGAGCTTGGAAGAGAACCCTGATGAAAGTGCAGCGCTGGCCGACATCATTTCAGCCTTGTGAAGCCCTGAGCAGAGGATCCAGCTACCCCCTGCCCATACTTCTGATCTGCAGAAACTGTGAGCCAACAAATGATGTTATTTTAAGCCACCAAATCTGTGTAATTTGTTACCCAAGAAAAGAAAATGAATACTTGTGTTTGCATGACAGAGCCAGGTCGGTCCTCAAAATTAAACTCCAATGGCTTTTCGATTTCTGCCTTCCAAAACTTCATTTAAAAAAGCCAGAAGTGACTGGTGTTGGTATTGAGTGAATCAATCTCTAATATCAGCAACCATCGTCTTCGGGGAATTCTTTTCCAAAAGTCCATGTCTCTCAGAGGACATATGATAAGTTTTAAAAAGTCCCTTAGTTTTTTGTTTTGGTTTGGGTTTTTTAAGATGGCAAAGATCAACTTAACATACAAGGACTCAAAAGAAAATAATTAACATTTTTGCCAGCAAGTCCTTTTTATGAATCAACCAGTTGTCTAAACTGACACACCAGTATTTCTAGGCTGATTCCTCTATAAAATTTTTTTTCTTCATGGAATAGATAATGTTTTTAGGAAAATGATGCTATTCTAGGAATAGACTCTATAATGGGATTCTTTACATGGACATTTTCCATATCTTTATACATGTATTGATAATCTATGTATAAGGCCTCACCTCTGGGTCTCACCAACAATGAATGTATTGATTATATTTTTAGTAGTTTTTTTCCCTGAGAATTAAAGAAATCATCAACAAAACAAAGCTAGTAAGGGAAGGATTTTTTTTTTTAATTTTTCCAGAAGAGAAGTAAAAGGGCAAATATTATTTATCTGATAATATACACTATTTCTCCCTGGGAATATGAGAAGACAGGGATCCCACAGTACTCCTAGAAAGTTGGAAAGTTTTCTGGTAAAGCTGAACTTGTTTCTCATCCTTATACGAATGCCCACTCACATACCCAATGTCTAGCCTACTACCTTTCCCCACATTAAAGTGGTTTAGTTTCTATCTGTTAAATCAAGTAAGTTTGAACCATCTCCTCTGCCTTATTAGTACTCCCTGACCGAACTTCCTCTTATTTCAGAACCACTTGTGGTGAGGAAAGGTAAACAATGAGAATGACAATTAAGAACCCGTGATCTCCAGAAACAAAACAGAAGCCCCATTTGCTTTACCTCGTGTTGTAATTTCCCAGACCTGTTCCTCTTGGCCAATATTGAGCCAGGCATTTTCTCCCTTGAAGGCTGAGCAACTTCTTACAAAACCACACTCTGTGGGTTTTCCCAGGTGCTGTTATTTCCTGAGCAGTACATGATAACAGTCCCTTAATTTTTACAGGCTGAAACTTTGCAAAGTGTGTTCAGAAAGTCTTGTCTCAGCTCATTTGATCCTCACAATATTTCCATAGGGGTCAGGCCAAGTGTCATTATTTCCCATTTATAAATAACAGAAACTTCTGTTTCTGGAATTAGGTGACTGGTCTAAACTATGGTGAGCCGTGATGCTGAGATTGGAACCCACGTCTTTTGAGTGTAAATCGATGTTTCCCCAGGATTCTTATCCTATTACAAAAAAATACCAATGAATGGATGGAAATAAATATCCAATAGGCATTGGCTTCCTACTGTTCTCTAGTCTTACCCACCCAAATCCTCTGCCACACTTGTAAAAAGCACCTGTGACCATGGCTAACACCATCAAGTACAAGTTCCCAAGCATAAATCTGGATCCTGCCTACCTCTAAGCCTGACCCTTTATCCTCCAGGAACACTCCATTTTTTATAGTACGTACTTTCTTGCTTCTGCCTAGACTTGCCTCTGACTGCATTTTTTGTCTGAGTAAGTTATATTTGTCCTTGAAGACTCTGCTCAGACTTTGCCCAGGCTGGTCAAGATAGACCCCTTCTGTGTCCAGTCTGTTCCTCTGGTTTATCACATTATTAACATTTCTGCTAATATGTACATACATACCTCTCTAGGGTATGGGTCCATGTCTTATTTATCTTGTGTCCTCTGTATTTAACACAGTGCTAGGAATTTCATCCCTGAAATGCATGTAGAATTAGGATTTTTTTTTAAAGGAGTGGTTTTATTGGCTAGGAAATAAAAACCAAGTAACAGTGAGCCTCCAGAGGTGTAGCTTCCTTATCTAAACTGGTTCTGAAGGGACTGAGACTGAGAGTCTAAGAATGGAATGAATCACCATGAGTTGGGCTGGAGATGGGAGTGGAGAACAGAGGGAAAAATGCTCATAACCTTTGGAAAGTTCTGCTGAGAATCCTGAGGATTTAAGGTCACATGGTTGGGCACTTCGGTGGCCATGGAGTTACCCCTTTCAATTCTCCCTTCCAGAGTACCTGCTGCAGGGAACATAGCTGTCTGACAACCTCAAACTGCCATAACTTTGGACCCACTGCAGCATTCAAGTTAGGTCTCCTTCCCATTGGCTGCTCCAGACAATGAGAACACAGTGGGAGTAGTAAGTCTGGGCCACTTCTGCCTGACAGAGGACTCCTCTGATGGGAAGTGAGCTCGAGGAGCTCAGGGATCCCCACTGACATAGCTGAGACTTTCTCAGAACTGCACTGTGGTCTCAGGCTGCTTCCAGCCCAATCCTCTCTTCTCTCCTGAAGCTTTTTCTTGCCTATTCATGACCCCAACCCCTTTTTTCCTTCAAAAGTATTTCCCCCTCGCCCATCTAATCCCTCCTTGACATCTGCTCTTCAGAAGAACTGGGCTTCTGAACTAAGAGTTAGTACTTAAAGTACTTAAGATTAAGTCTAAAAATCGAACTTTAGACTTGCTAACTCTAAATCTGTAAACTATGCTTAAAATTTAACAACACCCTTAGTCTAAAGCTATGTAGTAGTTCAGAATCAGAGCTAAAAATACCACGAAACAGGACAAATGGTTTCTGCTTCTGTATATCTGATATACACACAGGCAAAACAGAGGGTAAAAGTAGCCCAGGTTGGCCTTTAACTAATGTGAAAAATGTCATGGCTCAGTTGACTCGTGGGACAACAGGAGTGTGGCCACGTCATCGAGGTACCAGAGGGTTGAAGAGCGTGGACCAGGTGTCCAACAGTTACAGAGTATAAACAGCACAGCTGTCCCCACCACTAGCCAGGCGAAGAGAGCCCCAGAGAAGAGGAGATTGCAAGAAGTGAATTGTGTATCATCCTATAATGGGGTGACATTTCAATCTATTTTTTAAAAATTTGTATTGGGCATTTCAAATCATTTTATATTTTTGTTGTGGTTATGGATTACTCATGACGGGAAAGGTATATGGAAATCATGAGGGTTGTATAACCTGGAAGCATTTGATTGTATGGAGAAGTCATTCAGGCACCAAACAGCAGAAAGTTAACCCTTAAAAAACTCCTTCAAGTAGAGACCCCAAGCACCATAAGAACACAGCCTCTAGTCCCTCAAAAAGGCAGCAACCAATCACCCAAACATGCTATGCTGTATTTCAACTCTCAAAAAATTAATTAAACTTATTAAATTAAATTAAACTAAACTATCAGCCTGGCCCTTAAGCATGTGGGCAAGTCCACGAAGTAATAAGTAACAACAATTCTACACATTGATACTTCAGTAACTCAGTCTGACTCTTTTTCTTATCTTCTTTATTTTTCTGAGCCTTGTCTTAATGTGACCTATAGTTTTGCCTTTCTTCAAATTACGGTAAGTTTGGGGCACCTGGGTGGCTCAGATGGTTGAGCGTCTGCCTTCGGCTCAGGTCATGATCCCAGGGTCCTGGGATCGAGCCCCACGTCGGGCTCCCTTCTTGGTGGGGAGCCTGCTTCTCCCTCTCCCTCTGCTGTTCCCCCTGCTTGTGCTCTCTCACTCTCTCTGTCAAATAAATAAATAAAAGCTTTAAAAAAAAAAAGCTTTTTAAAAAAAATACAGTAAGTTAAAAAAAAGAGGGGGAGGGAGACTGAACTTTTCAATAAATTCAAAGAAAAACAAGGTATATGTCAGCCATGATGAAATTCTAGGTGATTAGAGTTTCTTCAGATTAATGCAGTATCTCTCACCTTTATTGAATTCATTGAAAAACATCAAATAATGTAAATTATGGTCCCTCCCACACCTGCCCTAGAGATTCTAATACACCTCCCAAAAAATAGTTGGCCCCCAACCTCTGTGAAACCTGGGAGTCAACATTTTCCAGGGCTTTTTTTCTACTGTTAGTATTACAGAAATAAAGTACCTTTCATTTTCTTTTCCAAATATAAAATTATATAGTGATACTGAGAATGTTTTTTCAAACCACAAATATCCTAATGAATAGTCTAATATATCCTACTCCATCTCTGAATACCAGGATTGGTCTCACCAACATCAGTTGAGAATTATTGGTCTAGTCTAACACACTTCCTTTGAAGATGAGAAAAATTGAGGTCATAGATTAAATAATTTGCCCAAGTTTGAAAAATTAATAAAAACTGAAATTTATAAAAGTAATATAAATCTATTTAATCAATTTGAAGAGGATAGCCCAATATTGTTGAAAGGCAGAGAATATAATAACCAAAACATAATTACTGTCCTGAAATGATAAAATATGATGCAATGTTTCCTATATTATAATTTGGTTCTGTCTATTAAGTTCCCACAGTCTCTCTTCTATGCAGCCTCTCGTGGTGAGCACGGTACACAGCAGAGCACAATTCCTGCCCTCAGGAAACTCAGTGTCCAACGGACACAACAGACAAGTGAATAGATGACTTCAATTTATGATGTAGGTTTGATGACAGGAGAACAGAGCAAGACTGAAGCTCAGAAGAAAACTGAACCAAGCCAAAACTCGTGGTCAGGAAAGCTTCCTTCTTGTCACTACACCATGAGACATTCCTGAAGACAGAGCTTGTAACTGGTCATCTTACTACTTCCACAGTGCCTCCTAGTCCCACGGGCTTATTAATCTTTCATCAATATCACTTGCCCCTTTGCAATAACAGTTTTCTATGTGATTCTATAGCCAAATAGTTTTTACTACTTTGCAAACACGATTGAACTCATTATTGCTCTTTTTCTTTCTTTAAACTTGAGTTAAATACTTACCTAACCATATAATACCAAGAAAAAAATCCCACTTTTACATCTTTCTATCCAAAAGGAAATTTCTCCTTCACCACCTCTTCTTTGGTTTCACTTATGAGAACTTGGATACTTGAGTGTTTTTATACATGAAAACAAAAACAGGATTCTGTTTGTATGAATCTTACAATTAAAAAAAAAATAAACCCACCAATTAAAAACCCTCAGATCAGATGGAAGGCCTGGATTATTTCAATCATAACATAGGGCAAGACTCAAAAGGTTTTAGGGCCACGTTACAAAGTCTATAATTTGGTGACCCTCAACTGTTTTGTTCCTCCTCCCTTTTCTATTGGCTTCAGGGCCCGCTGGACAAGCAGTGTGACAACATAGACTTTTCTCAGAACACTAGAATTGTGCCACCACATTCCAATGGCTGGAGGCCAGGGCACTGCTAGTCACACAGGCAGGAGTCAGGATGTGGCGTGTTAGAATTCCCATTCAGGTTCTTTCCTGATGGCTTTCTTGGAATTGCCACCATCAACAGCAAGATGGCAAGAAATGTGTAAAATAAAAGAAATATGTGGGATGGCTGTTCAGAAAACTTGACTCCCACTCTTGTTACTTTCTAGATGTGTGACCATTAGCAATTTTTCCAATCTGTTCTGCTATCTCACTGTATTAATCAGAATGAGACCATGAAAATTCATAGTTTAATTTCTGTTAGTGAGAGAAAAAAGGCATTCACGTATTTATTTGGTCAGAGTGTAAATTATATGACCTTCTGGAGAACAATTTAGCTAGTAATTATCAGACTTACAAATGACCCAAACTTTGGCCTAGTTATTCCTCTGGAAATCTAGCCTCGGGAAATAATTAAGAAAGTGCAGGAAGATATATGGAAAAGGATGTATACCACTGTGCTGACTGTAATAACAAAATGTTAGAAACAATCAAATGTCCAATAATAGAAACTGGTTAAATAAACTGGAATGTACCTACATAATAGTATATTACACAGCTGCTAAAAATAACATGAAAATATAAAATATAGCTATTGGTACATAATGGCATGTAAAGGTAATTACTAAGTATACAAGCAAGTAAAAAATTTGTATATATGATGTGAGGGAGATATATATATCCATAAACATCTACATAGAGAAGTGGGGTGGGTATGGAACTATATTCACCTAAGTGTCCAAAGAGTTTAACTCAGAGTAATGTATTTTATTTTTCTTCTATTTATATGTCTGTGTTTTCTAATTTTTCTATAATATGCATACATTTCTATTATAACAAGTGAAAATAACCTTACCTTTAGAAAGCACAATAAAGTGTATGAAAACCTAGACTCCACTGCTATGGTATAGCCAGGGATCAGAGTACTATACACACATATGAATTATAAAATGGCCTAGGTTTTGTCATCTTAATGATATATCTGTCACTGTAAATTTGTAGTAGAAAAAGCCCCCCTTTTCCATGGTAAGAGCTTGCTAAGCATTCAAAATACTGAAATATTTTGTACATTTTCACTAAAATCAATGCTCCTTTAGTAAACTTAATTGAGGTTAATGAAGAAACTGAAGACCTCCATACAAAAGGTGATGTTGTAAAAAGGGGAGAAAAAAAAAGCCTTGATCCATTCGTCTTGTATAACAAGTTTGACAGTCTTTACCCACTAACCATACAGCAGAGAGTGTTCTAAAATAGTTACCTCATTTGCAAATAGGAAACTCCAGTTCTATTGCTGGTTCCGGCAAAAACTTTCTGCAGGAACTCGGACAAGTACAGCTTGTCTGTGCTTGAATTAATTTGTCTATGAAATGAACATCATGTTGGCAAAGCCTTTAAGTGAAGTTTAGCTTTTGAATGTAAAAATATTATAAATCCTCCTTAAAATCAAGTAGGAGGAGAATTTGGAAGAGGAAGAAAAGAAAGTTCTGATGATTCATTAAAGAAAAATTCATAGCCATTTCTCAACGAGATGCCACAAAATATCTTTAATGAACCAATTCCAGTGATTTAACTCCAAAACCTTACTCTACTGCTACTGAAATTTGAACTATTGGCATTCATATCTGACTTATAAACACCAGTGTACTTTACATGGGTCAGGTCTTTTAAGTTTTAGCTAACTTTAATTTAAATACTATTTTTACTCAACAGTACAAAAATTTTAATGTAGAACTACCTGAATTATACAGTATTTATACTGTATAATTTTTTTGAATTGTATTTTATTGAATTGTCAACTCATAAATATATGGAAACACAACTAATAAAGAGAAATCTGTGTCTCTACCCATTATTGACTGTTTTTCAAGTGAAAGAGTCATGTAGAATTGACTGTAAGACATTCCGTAACAAATATATCAGGTCTGAGTCTACTGAAACAGCAGTAAATTACTCACTTTTAGAAGGTAGGTTAATGATTTGGGGACACTAGGACAATATTTCTCCATTTTTTTCCAATCCCTAGCTCATACAAAGAACGACAACTGGCACTCATATTTCTTTTCCTTTTTCCATACTCTTTAGTCTGTCATCTGTATTTTCATATTCTTGATTTATGAGCTTAGGTCTCTATGTCCAATCCATTCCAAAAGATGCTATGGAAAATACAACATAATTAAGCCATCAAGAAAATATGAAATTAAGACAAAGACAAAAAAAAGTCTCTTGATACAAGTAAACTGAGAGGACTGCCACATAGTGCATAAAGACACGATAAAGACAATTCACATTCAAAAAGAAGATGAGTGTTCCAATGCCCAAACTGAATTAGAACAGTACATTTCCTGGAACATAATAGGTGTTCAGTAAATGTCAGAGGATTTTGTTTTTCCTTTATGCTTTTTTTCAGCAGGACATTTTGTGAAAGTCAGAGCTAAACATTAAAAGATGGGAAGATTTGAGTAGACAAAAGGGAATGGAATAGGCATTAACACAGGATATTATTATGACAAAAGATTCAAAGGTAGGATGACATATTCTGATTCAATAAACTGACCCCCTCAGTTCGAGTAGTGGTGTTGGTAATGGAGAAATGGATGTACAGATGAGAGTCCAGTGATTTTTGGTGTTTGCACTTGGAAATGGGCATCTATATACCCATACTGTCAACTGAGTGTTCATCAAATGTATACTGGATCTAAAATGAGTGCTTGGAGCTCATCGGGACCTCCAGTCCCCTCGTACTCTTTCCTTGCCTAACAGCCCTCTGCTATCTTTACTCCCATAATTACCCTGCTTAGATTTGGTGGTTGAAATTCTGACTTCTCTCTTACCAATGCTCTGGATTCCCCCACCCCACTGTCTTTCCATAGCGTCTGCTTGGCAAAACCCCAACACTAGGTGAACTCAACTGTTTACTTTTTCCATGCAACTAGCGGGTTTGGTTCAGTGTTGCGTGATGCTGGTGAGAAGTAACAATTGGGCATTTTGCCATCATAAATCTGTGATCACCACTCTCGGCTGGGCTCCCCAACTTGGCTGTCAAGGAGTTGACCAAAATTCCTTAGCGTTGCTTCCACTTTTCACACTGCTTCAAGCTCTCTCCACCCCCCTCGAGTCTGACAGCTACACTTTACCTTGCGTTTCCATCTGAGAACCTTTCCTCTTACTCCACTGAGAAAATAGAAGTCATCATAAGAGAACTTCTTAACTTCTGACCATCAAATCTATCAAATCTACTTTTGTTTTCAAACCTCCTTTTCTTTTCTCATACTGGAAAAATAGCATAATCTATCATTTTATGTAAAGCCAATCCCTCAACATCTACTGTAAATTTCATTCCCAGTGTTGTCTGGGACACTGATCTGTAATTAATTCCTCTCTCTCTTACATATCAACCTTCTCTCTTTCTTACTCTTTCTCATCAGTATTTAAACAAACTCAAATCTTATGACTGGGAAGGAAGGATCTTCCTCTTTCTAACATCCTTTGAATCAAATATCCTCCTCTTCTACTTTTGTCAACCTTCTTGAAAAACTTGACTATACCCATTTTGCTCTCACTTGCCACTCATACTCCTTAATCCACTGTAATCTAGTTTTCTCTGCCATGATTCTACCAGGATTGCTTTCATCAGGATCACCAAAGTCTATATATAAATAAATTCAGTGATTATTTTCAGTTATTTTAGCACTTGCCTTTTCTTCAGCCTTTGAAACTGTTGATCACTCTTGAAAATATTCTTCGTGGCTTTATGGCTCCCCACACTAGTGGTTTACTACTTACCTTCTGCTTCCTCCTTTTCAATCTTCTTTACAAGTTTCTCTTCTTATCCTTACCCCTTAGAGAGTAAATATTACGTTTTTTTCACTCTTTGCATTTTCTCTGGGCTATCTTATTTATTCCCAAGATTCCAAAATCATCCCAAATCTTTAATCTCCATCTCTTCTATGAGCTCCCAGTCCATATAACTCCAATTCTCTCTTGAGTGTCTTTAAGTGGAGACACATGAGCAACCCAGACTCAACATAGGTCCCAAACTAAGTTCATTCCCTTCATCAACCAAGTGGCTTCCCTTTGGGGTTTCCTGTCTCAGGGAAGGCTGTCATAACCCAGCCAGCTGCTCAAGTAGGGAATCAAGAGTCACCTGTGTGTGCGTGTGTGTGTGTGTGTGTTTTCCTCACACACACTCAGTCTACCACCAAGTCTACTGAATCTCATGCTGATCACTACAACCTTCCTATCACCCAGTTCATTTTTTTAACCATCTCAGTGACTGAAACTATTTAAAGTCATGTCATCTTCCTAAGTCATTAGTGTACCTAGAAGGATCATCTGTGCACAAGTTTAAAGTTCTGGTTTCCTTTTTATAAGAGATTGAAAAAAAATCTAGGAAAGGTCTTTTTGTTCCTTCATTTCATCTTTTTAATGATAATGTTGGTTAAGATCACATCCCCAATTTTTGCACAATTAATTTTTTGCAGGTACACATCATCAATGTTTGGTCATGCTGACAAAACTGGAAGGAATGTGTTTTCTTTCTGCAAACATAACATTTCTACAGCCTGGGAAAATACAGGTTGTTAGTATTTGGCTGGAGGCATTAACTATTTATGTGTAACAGGCTGAACTGAAATAAGTGAATCAGTGTTACAGGTATCTGTTGGAATTAAGAGCAATAGTGAGAATGTCACAAGGAAATCTGATTGTTCATTGCCCTATCACCTACAAATGAACAAAAGATCACCTATGTAAGGCAAAGGTCACAGGTGGTGTTAGGGTGGTCTTCCATGGCCATTGCACCTCTTCCCAATCTCTGTAGAAAGATGTGTCCACACAGGGACTTCAGTTTAAAGCTCTCCATCTGTCTTTTTAGTTAATATGATTTTAGTGGATGATGTCAATCATTTTCTACATTCAGGAAAGACGGGAAAGGAAAAAAATTAGTAAAACACTAAGGTATATGCGTAACTACACTTTTAGTAGAAAATAATTATGTTTACTCACGGAACAGAAAGTCCTATTTGAGACATAAGTTCATATATTTCAGTAGTTTTGAGTACAGTATCATTAGGAAATGGCCAGTTTAGCCAAAAACCCAAGTGTAATCCACAACGATTTTTCTCTTTCCTTCATCTTCCCCCACAGCAGCCTTGACAGCTCACCTCCAATCTAGATTCTAAATCTCTCCAATTTCTCCCATCTCTCTGGCTGTCCCCCTAATGCAAGCCACTATCAGCTCTCATTGGGTTGACTGCAACAGCCTCTAACCGTGGCATCCATTTTGACTTCCATAAGAATCTCTTTTCCATACAATTGTCAAATTGATCTTTCTAAAATTAATTCAGATCATATCATTCCTGGGCATAAAAATTTTCAGGTAATTCTCTTTGCCCATAGAGAAAAATACAAACTTGCCTCACCCTAAGTGGCCTTTTCTGACCCTGCCCCTGCCTAATTCTAGCTCCCTGTCAGATCTCCCCCTCCTGCTACTGTCCCCATTCCTCTGTGATACAACCCTGCTTCCTTGTTGCTCAGACCCTGTTTGCTGTTCTCTCTGACTGGAACTTTCTGTTTCCAGATTCTTCATGGCTGATTTCTTGTCATTCAGTTCTCAGCTCCACTGCCACAAAGACCTCCTAAATTAACCATCTTCACCCTCTATTCACATTGTTCAATTGCATTTTCTTTGTAATACATTCAAAGCCCTGAAATTATCTTGTTCATTCATTTTTCTTATGTTCCTATTAGAATGTAATTTCATAAATAAAGAATTTTTTTCCTATTATGCTCATTGTTGAATTCCCAGTGTCCAGAACAGCGATCAGCAAACTTTTTCTGTAAAATGCTAGGTAGTAAATGTTTCAGACTTTACAGGCCATATAGTATTTGTTGCAACTACTCAGCTCTAGTTTAGAAGCATGAAGGCAGCCATAGACAACAGGTAATTGATGAATGTGTGTGTTACATTAAAATTTTATTTCTGAACACCAAAATTTGAATTTCATATAATTTTGATGTTTCATAAAATATTCTTCTTCTTATTTTTTTTTTAACCATTTAAAAATGTAAAAACCATTCTTAGCTCATGAGCCATGCAAAAACAGGCAGCTGTCCAGATTTGGCCTACAGGTCATAGTCTAACAACCCCTGATCTGGAATGACTATTGCTATACAAAAAAAAAAGCTTGCAAAAAAATTCTAAATGAATGAATGAATGAACAGGGAAATGGATTTTCCTTGTGAACATGCATAGACTTGCCATGGACCAAGAGTTAATATGATTACCCATTCTACTGCTTCAGTCCTCACGATGGATTTGTTCTATCTGCTTGGTTGTTATTTGTTTATGGGAATGCCTGATCATTAGCCTGAGTCACCAAGATCAATGTAAGACATGGAGTTCTTACAATGTAAAAAGAAGAACAGTTAAGACCTTATCTAGTACTTTACGTATAAAGGCCAACTAAATTGCATTGGGTTCTATATTCAAGATTAAAACGTACATATCTGACTTTCAAAAGCTTAAACACTATGCTAAAAAGATGAATAATTTATTGCTCTTAAAATATATACCTATAAGTCATGAGTGAAATAGGAAGACTCTTAAAGGTAATTTTAGAAAGATTATTTTTATCTTTTCCTCCAACTCCTTACTTCATATAATTGGGGAGGTTTCCCAAAGAAAGTAAAATTTGAAGAGTTTTAAATAAGGACTTTGAAATAGGTCAAGTCGTATTTACTCTCATTAAGACTGTTTTCCCCATCTATGACGATGTTTCATGAAACTCCTTCCTTTTAACTATACCCACCCGCCCACCCACCCCCAAATGTTCAAATAAATGGAAGAGATTGAACTTCTGTCCCTAAGTTAAGATTAGAACAAATATTAAGTTTTTAAAAAAGGGAAATTACAATAAAGGTAAAATCCTTTCATTTAAAAAGCAAGTTAAAATGACAAAGGATTACTGTTAAGATACTAAATCATTCTCAAAGAATGATTTCCTTTAATAAATCAGATTAAATCACTCATCAGAGGGAAAACACATAATGTCTTAAAGAAAGTTTTAGCAAAGTCTTCAACAGCTCCTGGCAGCAGCAACTTGGTAGAAAAGTTTGGAATGACAGCATGAGTTTGCAAGAGTGCTCAACTGAGAGCTGTAAAGAGAGCATTGAGGTCTTGTTAAAAATAACTGCTGAATTGGGGATAGTACCTTACTTTAGTGTAGCCTGGGATTGTGTGCTTCTAAATTGTCACTTGTAAAAGTAATTCACAAAGTGGAGACATTTTGAGTGATTTCTTGGGCTGTCTCACAAGTACACAAGGTGTACTTCACACTTCATAGTCTCACTCTGATTAATAAAGAAAGTGCACAATATCGGGGGCAGGGAGTTATTCTTCTGGAAACTCCAACAGATTATATTTATAGCCTTTATAAGAAAGGAAGGGAGGGAGGGAGAGGGGGAGGAAAGAAAGGAGGAAATGCCTTCTTTCAATCACTTTCAGTTTGGAGCGTGATATGAAGTGTTCTCAATTGACAGTCCTTGTCTGGATGTCCATTTCATTACTTTTCTAAGCTCAGGCTTGAAATGCTGAGAGCATCCCCAAGGCTTACTCATCTTTCATTGAGCCTGGAACTTGAGGTATCTGTATGAAAGCCAAGTTCTGAGTAAACCTGAGACTATTTACAGTTTCAGGTGGGAATCAGGTGCTATTCAAGACTAATAGACTATGTATTTAATGGTACTTGAATTATGAGGCATTTAGGAGTGAGGGGAGCCCCACTGCTGGAAACTGAACTTGACAAGCACCCCATTTAGCTTTGTACATCTCCCACTGAGAACCCAGCCCCCTGACTTAACACACAGTGGATACTCAATAAATGTCTGTGTGCCATGTAGAAATACTACTGACCATAACTTGAGACATACTTTCAGCCTTCTAGAGTTAAAAATTGACAGTCTCACCTGAAGAGCCAGAGCAATCTTGAGAGAGAAGAATGAAGCTGGAGGCATCACAGTCCCTGATCTAACTATATTACAAAGATATAGCAATCAAAACAGTACAGTATTGGCATAAAAACAGACACATAGATCAATGGAGGAGAAGAGAGAGCCCAGAAAGAAACTCATGCACATATAGCCAATTAATTTATAAGAAAGGAGCCAAGAATACACAATGAGGAAAGGATAGTCTCTTCAATAAATGGTACTGGGAAAACTGGACAGCCACATGCAACAGAGTGAAATTGGACCCCTATCTTACACCATACACAAAAATTAACTCAAAATGGATTTAAAGACTTGAATGTAAGACCTGAAGTCATAAAACTCTGGAAGAAAACATAGGCGGTAAGCTCCTTGACATCGGTCTTGGCAATGACTTCTTAAGTCTGACACCAAAAGCAAAAACAAGCAAGTAGGACTACATCGAACTAAAAAGCTTCAGCACAGCAAAGGCAACCTATTGAAAGGGAGAAAATGATTGCAAATCAAATATCCAATAAGGGGCTACTATCCAAAATATATGAAGAACTTACAACTCAATCACAAAAAAACAAACAATCTAATTAAAAAATGGGTAAACAATCTGAACAGACATTTTTCCAAAGAAGACAAACAGATGGCCAACAAACACACGAAAAGATGCTTAATATCATTAATCATCAGGCAAATGCAAATCAAAACCACAATGAGATCTCACCTCACACTAGAACATCTATTACCAAAAAGACAAGACATAGCAAGTGTTGGCAAGGATGCAGCAATTTCACTTTTAGGTATTTATCCTAAGAAAATGAAAACACAATTTGAAAAGATAGATGCACCCCCATGTTCACTGAAGCATTATTTACAATAGCAATATATGGAAACAACCTAAGTGTTCATTGATAGATGAATGAATAAGGAAGATGTGAATATTATTCATGCATTAAAAGGGAACATTATTCCGGGTGCCCGGGTGGCTCAGTCGTTAAGCGTCTGCCTTCGGCTCAGGTCATGATCCCAGGGTCCTAGGATCAGGCCCTGCATCAGGCTCCCTGCTCAGCAGGAAGCCTGCTTCTCCCTCTCCCACTCCCTCTGCTGTGTTTCCTCTCTCTCGCCTCTCTCTCTCTCTCTGTCAAATAAATAAATAAAATCTTTAAAAAATAAATAAATAAAATAAAAGGGAGTATTACTCATCCATAAAAAAGAATAAAATCCTGCCATTTACAGCAACATGGATAGACCTCAAGGGCATTATGCTAAGAGAAAACTGAAATAAGTCAGACAAAGACAAGTGTCATATGATCTCTCTTTTATATAGAATCAAAAAATAAAAATAAAACACAAACTCATAGATACAGAGAACAGATGAGGGTTGTAAGAAGCTAGGAATAGAGGGTGGGAGAAATGGGTAAACTGTTGTGGCTTTCTAGTTTAAATAAATTGTATAAAAATTAAAAAATAAAAAGACCCCATCTACAAGAAATAAAGTAAAATAGTTATGAGGGTATAGAGCATGACAACTATTGTTAATAATGTTGTATTGCATATTTGAAAGTTGCTGAGAGAGTAAGTCTTAAAAGGTCCCACCACAAGAAAAAAAAAGTTGTAACTACGTATGGTGATTGATGTTAACTAGACTTAGGTGATGACCATTCATAATACATACAAATGTTGAATCATTATGTTATGAGGTCATAAAACTCTGAAACTAGTATAATATGTATATATGTAATATGTCAATTACACCACAGTTAAAAAAATTTTTTGACAGTTCCTTCTTCATCCCCTCCTCTTCCAAATGCATCCCTTAAGGTGGTATTTTGCTCTGCTAGGAGAAACTTCATGAACTCTGTGTATGTGTGTATTTAGGTATGTGTTTCCTTCACTGCACAACTGCTGTTGCTAGACACAAACTGAGGGAGAGAGAGCCAGCTGAGATTTTCTGAGATTAAGACCAAAAGGCCTATAGTGGTGGGCACAGAAGTCAGGCGTGGCCTTGCTCCCCCTAAAAATTAAGTATCTCTACGTTACAATGTGGGGATGGTGCTCTCGAGTTCAAGATGTTATGAAAAAGCAGGAAAAATTACTGTACTCATACTGCCTGGCTTTAAAAAAAAAAAGTAAGACCTGATCAAACTGAGGTTAGCTCTGTCTCAACTATTGGTAGCCTTTAACCCACTAGTAGAAGCAGAGCGGTTGATGAAGATGTTAAGTCTGAAAAAAACAGAAAGGCGAAGTCAAGGTGGAGGTTCAGAACTTCTTTGAGTCCTTTTAGAGAAAGGTTATCAAGATTTGCATAGGGAACAATAAGAAAGTGCTTAAGGGCAATCTTAGTCAATTAGAATCTGTTTTTCTAAGATTAGAATTTGACATTTTTGATTCTAGTATAATTAAAATTATCTATAACACCCTGCAAGTTGAATACAGGAAAATACTAAACACTAAACATAAAACTAAGTCCTTGGGAGAAAGAAGAGAAGGAACCTGGGAAAACAGACCACAGAAAGTAGAGTTTATCCAACCCCTCAATTTACAATTGAGGAAATTGAGTCTAAGACAGTTTAAACAAATTAGTATCTGGGATCAGACTGGTCACAAATGAAAGGAATTTCCAACGAAGGTGACGTGAGGTCTAGCAGAGGTATTTTGGGCAGGCAGAAATTCCAATGTTCTTCATAACAAGCTGTGTTTATACACACCCCAGTGTAGCTGTTTTTAGAGATACACACAATATGCAAATATATCTTAAAATTCTCAAGCCAACCTTAAATGCTATCATGCACATAACATGGGGAGGGATAATGTTCCCATTCACGGCATTCCTTAGGTTTGCTAAGGTTATTTGTGCTAAGCAGACAGACTGCCTTGGCAAAAATAAGGCAATTATCTGTATAGGTCAAGAAAAGGTTGACCCAAACTATCCTAATACAGTAATTGCCTCTATTTTCCACTTTATTGCCATATATTCTTTTGAAATTCCTGGAACAGTCTGTGCTGCTATTCCGATATCACACGCGCGGGCACACACACGCACGCACGCCGTGAAGCCAGATCTCTCTCTCCTCCTGAGCAAAGAAAAACAGAAGAAATGTTTGATTCTATGGTTAACCCATGAAGGGAGTGTCTCCATTTCCATTAGGATCTTCTTGCTTGCTGTTTCCCAGAGTGCCTGGCTTCCAGTGTACCAGTCGCTGACACAAGGCAAGTTGCCCCTCCCACTAAGATGAAAGTAAACCCAAAATTCGGAGAGAGAACAAGAACGGGAGGTGGAAAGGTAGAGGTATGATACTGTCTAAGGTACTGTAATTAGTGCTGTGAGCTGAAACAGCTTCCTGTGTGTGATTATCAGCTCAATGTGGCTTGTTTGGAGAAGTAATTAAGATACTATTTACGTAGGCTCCTAAGTGAAGCTTGAGTGTCTCTCTTGGTCCTTTGAGTAAAAAGATGTCTCTGTGTTTTCTTCCAAATAAAGCTGTCTTGCAGCTAAACAATTTATCTTGTCTCCCAACAAAGCTTCTGAATCTAATTCCTGTTATATCTTCCTAAAATACAGTGAACTAACTACAAAGAAGGAAAAACTCAACTATCCCCACATGCTTGAACTCAGTTTGGGCTGTTACATTATTGATTAATCTAACTTGAACTGTTAAGCAAGGGAATGGCATAACTCTTTGATATTTAAACTCTAAATTATTTCTGAGCTGATTTTTCCAACTCAGCTGTATTTGTAGACATCAGCATGTCAACTTAGTGAAGTCGTAAGTGCCTCTCTAGGAAAGTGATGTGCTCTCCATCCCCTTCATGGGGAATGGGAAGTATCAGAATCTCCAGTAGGGAATCTGTACTTACTAGTAGCAGTCACCCTTGTCTTGAATATCTCCTCAGTGTAGATTAGCAGGGTAAATATATAAGAACCCAAAGAAATACACAACTATCTGTGTAGAAATACACAACCCAAAGAAATACACTATAAAATGTGTCCTCTCCCTCAATTTAATTGGGAAAACAAGGCATGTCCATAAAAAAAGATAAAAACAGTAATAACACAATGCAAGGTAACAAACCTCAAAGAAAGTGCTACAGACCATAAGAGTTACAGGTGTTCACAAAGCAATAAATCAGAAGTTACCAAGGGCTGAAGAGGTGACATTTTTTTTTCTTTTTCTTTTTCTTTTTTTTTTTTTTGCTTTGATCAGGGAAGCCCTAAGCAAGGTTTCCCAAATTTTTTTTAAACATTTGTTCCAGCTTCCACAACATTCTATTCCCATCCCTTGTGACTCAACTGATCCAGGCCAGGTAGGGGTCCAGGGGTGAGAGTGCATTCCAAAGTAGCATAAAGATAGAAAGAAATTACCCTTGATTTCTGAATGTCATCTCAAACTTACATGATTATTTTTTGCGTGTCATCCTTGCACAGGGGCCATGCTAATCTTCTCTGTATCGTTCCAATTTTAGTATATGTGCTGCCGAAGTGAGCACTACATGATTATTTTTTAAAGGGTTTCTCTTCAGTCTACCTTGGGAAGGAAGGCAGCCACCTTGAGGTTCTTTTCCCCCACTGTAGCTTGCAGCAGATCCTATAGGGGGTCCTCTCTAGGAATGAGTAAAAGTCACATGAACTGGTGAGTAAGGGACAGGCAAAGCTAGGTAGGAAGAGACAGGTAGGGGGCTAGGTGACTAGGCTACACAGGAGGCTGGCTATGTAACCAGGCTCACAGAAATCTCAGATGTGAAGAAATGTTATAGATGAGATATTAACCAAAGAGAAGGGAACATAACAAATCCCCCTTGTTTTTTCTAAATATAGATGTGATACTCACCTGATAGTTATAAATCTATCTTGTTAGCTTTAAATATAAACAGGATATTTTCATGATATTTACAAATCCACCTTGTTTGTGGTAAATGTTATAGATAAGGTATTTACCAAGTTCCCTGGTCAGTTTTCTATAAAAGACCAACCATAAAAGCCCTCGGTGGCCACCCATTCCAGTTGCCTCTCACTTTAGAGAGCTTTTCTTCCTTTCCTTTCCTTTCTGTTCTCACCTTCAGTTAATAAATTTTCATTTCACTTCACCCTTTTGTGTTTTTGAGATTCATTCTTCAATTCCATGAGACAAGAACCCTGCAACACTGGGACCCCACCAGGAACTGGCAGATGAGTATCTGTTCCCCAACAGGTCTCCAAGCATGGCCAGACTTCGAAGAGTGAAAGTTTTCTTCAAAAAGAAGCATATGAAAACATCCAAAACCAACAGGCCCTTGATGTGGTACTCAGAAACATTGCCCAAATTTTCCTCTTGCAAGTCCTATCTATATGAAACCATTTGTTTATATGAAAACTTTTAAATATATATTTTAGTCATTTTGTGTTTATAGATTCCTGGATGACTAAAGTTCTCAGTTTTCACCCAAATGTGAGGTTGGAGTTTCAATTCTCTACCCAACTAGTCAGTAAATTGGACACTTTTGAGGTCTGTCTTCAATTTAATAGTAAAAACTATTCATTAGAAATAGTATCCAGGTGCCACATAATCAGATTGAAGATTAAGATACCATTTTTCAAAAAAAAAAAATATATATATATAATTTATACAGAACTATAATAATGAGTTTATATGATTAAGTGGGAAGATGCATTAGTTGAGATTAAGGAGCAAAATGGATTTTTAAAATACTCTGCCTTCCATCCGGGATTGTTGGGTAGATCAGTTTAAACTATTTGTTTCAGGGACACCTGGGTGGCTCAGTCAGTTGAATATCCAACTCTTGATTCTGGCTCAGGTCATGATCTCTGGGTCATGAGACCCCACATGGGTCTCTGCTCTGGGCATGGAGACTGCTTATGATTCTCTCCTCTCCCTCTCTCTTCCCTCCCCAAGCATGCATGTGCTCTCCCTCTCTCTCTCTCTTAAATAAATAAATGAATAAAATCTTTAAACTGTCTCAAACTAGAAATACCTAAACAAATTTAAATTCTGAAAGTAAGGATTATTGAACACCAACCTCAGCCCCCACTAGCTGAGTCCTTCAACCTTTTCTCCTGTTTCTTATTTGAAGAATGTAAAAAATGGCTCCACACTTGTTCTGATCACCTTACAATGTCATCCTGAGGATCAAATTATTAAAAGAATGTAAAAGTTCTTCAAAAAAATTTTAAAGCATTTTGCAAGTGCTAGAGTTCAGATAAAAATATAAGGTAATTAGCCATCTAGCTTTAAAAGTTTAAAAAAAATGAGTGTAGTATCAGTGAAAAAAATGTAGCTTAATTATAACAATATCTTTCTCTACCCCAAAGAATTAAAGAGTAAGGATATTGAGTTCTCCACTTAGTACTCATAAAATCTTCATCTACTCAGACAAGTTAAAAAGGTAAATGCATTCCCATATTCATGATTGCTACTTGTTTTATAATACAGTCACACTCATATGCTATTTCTTTTCTAATTTCCACATTTCCTTAGGATCTTGAAAATAAAATGACTTTGGTGTATGAAACTATCTTTTAAGAAAGTGAAACTACAGTAGGCATTTCCTTTAAGGTGCTAATTGAAAATCATGAGTGAATTCCATGTATGACATTAGTCGTCTCAGGTTTACCTCCTAATAGAGTATATGTACCTATTTTTTCTTCTCTGTTCTTAAAATTGCTTTTTCATGTTTGTTCAGTTATTCTTGAAATACCAATAAAATGATAAAGAATACCATTAACAGTTCTCGAGTGTTTATCATGTGCCAGGCACTGGGCTGAGCCCTCTTACATTTCACTTTACAGTAACCTCATGTATGTATCCTTACTATACAGTGAGAAAAATGAGGCCAGAGAGGTTAAACAACTAGACCAGTGTCACAAAGCCAGAACCAGAAGGGTGCGGATTCCAAGTGTACAGTGAACCCATGGCATGATGCAGCCCCTCAGTCTCTTTCTCAATCTTTTCATCTCATGGCAGGTAAAGTTTTCTTTATTCATCAATCTTGATTACACGTGGTTGTACTTCTTCCTTCAACAGCTTGGGTGAGTGGGTCACAGAGGTCTAGCACTTCTCAAATAGACCCCAAAGTCACTTTTACCATCACAGCTGTTCTGTCCCTGTCCAACCGTGGGTCTAGCACCAGAAGTGAGAATCTACTAGTGTGTACCCCATGCTTCTACTTCTCTTTCTACTGAGACCCTTGCTCCTGAGCCTAAGAATACCCCACAGCCATAGCAGTGTCAAGGTTCTACTGTAGAATCTCAAAAGGCTTTTGAGATGTTTGACACGGTACCATAACTAATATAGGCAACATTATCTCAGCAAGTAGTTGCTCTTCCTTTTTTCATATATCCTGTTTGCAAATCCAAACACCAGTCTTATATTAAATCTGAAGGATCACTGTATCAAGTGTCAGTTTGTAGAGATCTAATAATAGAAAGGACTTATCTGAAGTCCACCTGCCCCCATCCACTGGGTGGTGCCCCCCCCCCCCCCCCCCCATCCCCCAAAAAATACAGGCAGTATCCAGCTCTTGGGTTTCTGCTACTACAGCTTCTCTGTGCTGATGAAAACCAGTTTCAGGTCCCAGATCTAATTGCAGTACCAGTTAAACCAAAGCTTGGTATCTAAAGATGGTAACAAAGCAAAACAGAAGTTCTTCAAGATGCCCAGTACTCCCCATAGTGAATACTGATACAGAGATACTTTCATAGGCTTTCCCGTTGACAGTTTCTTTTTAAGAAACTTTGAGAGCAGAGGACAAAATAAAAATGTTCCCTCTTAGTGAATCTTTGTTCAACTTTTAAGCTGAAAAGTTAACAAAATGAAATCCTGCAAATCCTACCAAGATTGAAAACTGAATCTATACACCCTCGGTTAAATGGTTTTACACCTGTTTTATTTCCCCCTGTAAAAGCCAAGTCTTCATGGGTAACACGTTAAATTAGTTCAGAATGAAAACGCAGAAGTTGATGAATGGATGGAAATTGTTTTACCATGAGTGAAGGTAAAGAATATGCACTTAGGGAGACCCCAACCAAAATAAACAGAAGTCCCCTGAAACCGGAGAGGCTAATTATGAAGAACAAGTCAGAAAAGACAGACGTTGAATCTCCATGGTGAAATGAACATCAGCTGTGGAGGACAGCCCTCCATTCTGTTCTGCAACAGACAGCTCCTATTTACCTTGGTCAGAGCTGCCTTAAGCTTGTCAGATCTGTACACGTTGGTGTTACTCGGGTATTAATAGGCTGCATTTCACCAACAGCATGAAAGTGTAGCTCTTTCACCCTTCAATCCACTTGGGACTAATTTGAGCAATGCAAGGCGTAGTGGCAGGAAGCATGTAAAAATTCCATCCCAGATCTCTGACAGCTTCAGAAACTGGTGTGTTTGCTTTAGGATGTCCAAAACAATTCTGGAACTTCATAATTGAAGAAGCTAACTACAAGACTTAGACATATTTTGAAAAGTGAAGAAGTCAAACTTTTCCTCTTGCCTGCGTCGTCCAGATCAGGGCAGAAAATCTTTCTATCAAACTATCAAATTTTGCCTTTGCGGGATTTATGCAGGCAGTGTGAGACCCACATGTTCCCAAAGCTAAGAGCTTCTGACAATAGGCGTGCAGTCCTGTAGCCTTCACATTGGTGGGCCTCAGCCCTTCCTGGCCATCAAGTAAACATGCAGAGGGTAGAGTTGCAAAGTCCCAGGAGGCAAGGCCACTAGTTAGAGTTTCCAGAGACAGCCAGCAGACCTCTGCCACTTCTCTGCGCTGCCATCCTTCAGCCCCGGGGGAAAACATAAAGGGTTCTGCTTACCAGTCAAACCACACAGACAAATACCAACTGCTCACGGGGCAGTCCAGCCCCAACTTCACAGAGAACAGCTGGTCCCTGAAAGACCAGAACACCAAGAAACTCTCGTAATACAGGCCTCAGCTACCAAGATGTTCTGTTATAGAAATTTCTTTGAATTTCCACATGGGGAAGGAACCCTGTCTGTGTCCTATTGCTGTGAAATACAGAAATCTCCTGCTTTTCAAAAGCTTGTGCTAGGCCACTTTGCTTTTACGAAAACCCTACACGTGTACTAGTTTTCGCTAACCAAAAGAAATCCACGGAGGACTTTTAAGAAAAAAGATGAAAAGCAACAACTGCAGGTACTGTTTGTTTTGCAGCAGGCTGTTATGGAGGCGGTGCACCTGGAGCAGTGAGCCTGGCCCCACCAAGCTCCTTCCCTAGAAACTACACTCTGCATCTCTGCATCAGCGGCCAGAGCTTCCAGCTGTGTCTGTGAGCGTCTGGACTTTATCTCCATTAATTCTGTCGTCCATTAGCAAGATGTGTCCTAAGGTATCAGAAAAGCCTAGGAGAAGGTATTTTTGGAGTCTGGGAACACTCAAAATTTTTTCATAAAAATTCATAGTAATTGTTTCTTTGCTTTACAACATTTCAGCTTACGGAAGATTTCTTAGGAGCACTCTACTTTCAGATAGTGGGAGAAACCAGTGATACTACTAACAATGGCTAGCTAATATTTCTTAAGCACTTTCTGTGAGTCAGGCACTCTTCAAAGCACTTTCACAAATTATAATTCATTTAATCTCCATAACAAACCTATGAGGTTAAGAATTGTTTTGGTTTGTTTTAAGTAGGCTCTACGCCCAGCATGGAGCCCAACACAGGGCTGAAACTCAGAATCCTGAGATCAAGATCCTGAAATCAAGACCTGAGCTGAGATCAAGAGTCCAACACTTAACCCACTGAGTCACTCAGGTGCCCCAAGAATTGTTTTTATCTCCCTTTAACTCAAGAGGAAACGGAGACCCAGCCTGTCCAGCAGGTGCTTGGTACATGATCGTCTTGAGATAAATATTTGGTAATTGAATCTAAAGATGTAAGAAAGCACCCCTCTGTATAAATAATGTAATAAATAGGAGGATGACCTCCAAGATCAGCCCATAAAATCTATTTAATCCATTTGTATCTTTTTATTATTAATTTAACACTATTTCCTTTAAACCTAATAAACATTATAACATTGTTTTTATATGGAGATATGTTCCAAATTCCAGCTTGTGGTGCCATTCAACAGTTTACTTATTAAGCAGTGACTTTCTGAAACAGTATTAGTACTAAGGGAAGGTGCAAAGCTGAGCGAGGCACATCCTCAGCATTTAGGAACTTCTATCCTTACCCCGCCCCAAGGAGCAGCAGGGTACTTTCTGGAAGGACTTCTTGGCTGGTACTGGAATAACGATAAATCCTTCTGGACATAAGGCCCACTCCTTCTCTACCTCAGATGCTCCTACATCCTTTCAACAGAACCCTGGGGCTCTCTGAGCTGCTCCAGAAATGGAGAGATCATCATTTCCCAAAGAGCAGTTTTAGGCTAAGCTCATGGAAAGAATTTTCTCAGGTCTTCATTTTCCTTCAGCTTGTGGCACCTGTTACTGTTTGTCTGGTGACAAGTGCTAGCAGATGACAAAATTAATTAACGAGTAGTATATTAATATTAACAGAAAAATGGGGGAACAGTCCATCCTGCTTAGCTCAACAACTTGGTGTTATTTTTGTGGGCTTGGGAGTTCACAGTTGTAATTTTACAGTTCATATATAGATTTAAGTAGTCATGCTTTCTACTTGTGAGATCGATTCTAGTTTTTGTGGTGAAATAAAACGGATCGGCATTCCTTAGTGTTCCTCATTGGCATTCACATCCTCCACCACCTTAGCCGGTTAAAGATTCCAGACTATTCTTCTCTTGATTGGACCCACCCCCCCCCAACCACACCCCACCCAAATACAACAGCTTTTCCACCCGTGAGCTCCCTGAGGGCTGGGGGCCATCTCTTGTTTATTGTTATATCTCCAGTGGCACCAAGAATTAGGGATTAATAATAACCCTAATAACTGTGTAAACTTTGCTGGATTTAAATTAATCCTAGTGTAGGGGAATGAGCGAGGCTCTAATCTTGGCTTTCCCTCCTGTCCCATTTACTTAGAGAGGGCTGCCCCAAGTCCCTGTTTTGAAGAGGGGCTGTTAGTGAGCCATTTCTCATTTAATCTTAAAAACAACAACCAAATGTTAAAACAAAGACCACCAGCTTAAACAATGATTTTCTTTCCAGTGAGAATTTGATTCCTTGTCAAACCCAAAGATATTTCACCTCAGTTCATTTCCTAAGTATTAGTTTTTCCAAACATAGACACACTCTCATTGGGTATACCTGGTAGAGTTAAACTTCAACTATGACCCAACCAGCAAAAGTTTGAGTAAATCAACATTCTCTGCTGAACATTTAAGTAAAACACCAACTGAAAAGAAAGAAAGCTAGAAGTTTTATTCCAATATTAGATAAGTAATTTTCAGTGTTTCCTTTCATGCACAGCACAAAAGCAACTTCTGTCATTGTCCTGCTGATAGAAATGTGCTACAAAATCTTTAATCACCAAGAAAGTTTTGATTTATAACCACTGCCCACTGATTTTAAAAAGTCAATGTTAAGCATTTTAGAAAGATTTTCAACAAAAATTGGAAACAGGAGTTTTTCTTTTAATTAAGTCTGTCGATCAAAAAAAAAAGAAAGAAAGAAAGAACTGATAACAAGAATCTTCCAATTCCCTGAAAATTCTGAGCTTTTATTGCAATATGGAAATTTTTTTTCTTAAGAAATAATGAGATAATTATATTCTTGGCAAAAGATCTGCCAGAAAATTCCTTTCAAATGGCAATTTCTCTGCTAAATTTAAAATGTTATTTGATTTACAAAAGTATGATTCTTCAAACTTGGTCAAAATCTGTCTGTTGTGTGAAGTGCACCCAGCTGGTTTACTTCCTGTGCAGGGTAACTCTTCCAAAGGTACGTTTGCGGCCAAAGAATAGCTTAGATCCTGGGAAAATCTGTCTCAGTAACATTTTCTGGAGAAAAAAGATATTTTTTATCCCTGCCCTTGAATTTGGCTAATTTCTCATTTTTAATAGCTTGTTCCCAAAGGAACTAGGACACAGGAAGGAGAAAGGAGGAGTGTCCCTAGCAAACTGAAACAAACAAGGTGCGTGAGGTCTCCTGTGTGCCTCCCCTTTCAGGCAACACTCTTCATGGTTTCCTTAGCCCGGCAGAGCTGACCCACTCCAGCTGACTGTTAGGAGTTTTGGGAGCCACAGATTGTGTTTGTTGATAAGTAAATGCATTATTGCTTATCAAACTTGCATCCTTTTTCAATGTGCAGAATATTCCCGTATGGCTTGCAAAAATCTGTGTTGGAAATATCCCCAAACAGCTTTGAGCAGGAATTCCCGGGGAACGGATTCCCTCATTATTGTATCCAATTATCCATTCAGAGTCTCTCTTTGACATTATAATTAACTCCTTGATGATGATTGTATTGTTCTGTTTCTTGCCAAAACAAATTCAGAGATCCATTGATCTGGTTTAAGGCTAAAATCCCCGGGTTAAAAAATTAAACTCAGAATGAGGTTTTTCTTCTAACCCACTGATTCACAAACTTTAGCATGCTTTAAATTCACCAGGAAGGCTTGTTAAAACATAGATTGCTGGGTTGCACCCCCAGAGTTTCTGATACAGTTGGTCAGAGTTAGAATCCAGGAATCTGCATTTCTAACAAGTTCCCAAGTGATACTGATGATGCTGATCTGGAGACAATGTTTGGCTGTTCTGCTGAGAATATAAACTCACCTAGTGTACGCAGATAAAGCTGGCTTTCCTCCATCAGTCCAACCATCCTTAGACTCAGAGGAGGAGAAAGAGGACAAATGGACTATTCCCTTTCTGGGAGAGAGTAGAGAATGACACCTCCCACCAGTCCAAGTGGGATGGAGGAATTGGGTTGGCCTGAGCAATTCTGCTCTAGAATGATATATGCCACACAGGCTGGAGTATATGTCTAGTTACTTACTCCCAGCCTTCTGGAAAAGAGAGCCCTAGAAAACTCTGTTTAATGGCTTTTATGAAAAGTAAGGGGCTAGTTTCCCAAACACAAGTAATAGGACAAATTTTCTAGATTATATTACTGTAAGTCAATCATAATCTTGTATTTTAAACATTTGCACGTAAACTCAAATTTCTAAATTATAGCATCTTGCTTATATCTTCAAACCTATGAGTTCTGGGGCGCCTGGGTGGCTCAGTCATTAAGTGTCTGCCTTCAGCTCAGGTCATGGTCCCAGGGTCCTGGGATCAAGCCCTGCATCGGGCTCCCCGCTCTGCAGGAAGCTTGCTTCTCCCTCTCCCACTCCCCCTGCTTGTGTTCCCTCTCTTGCTGTGTCTCTCTGTCAAATGGATGAAATCTTTAAAAAAATAAATAAATAAAAATAAAGCCTATGAGTTCTAATTTAAGAGATAGTCTGCCAATCAAAGAGACAAAGGCAACTATCAAATGGCATTTGCATAGTAGATCTAAACCCCAGAAGAGGATTATCCAAGGGGCCTTTTCCAATACTAGAAGAAAAGAACATCAGCCCCAAACACTATTATGCATATAGTTCATGTATATAAGTGTGCCTTATTATTCATATGCAATCTGGTCTGATACCAGATACTCAACTACTTTCCAGGTCTGAAGACATATTCATCTGTCACCATCCGCAGCCATCGAATCATTCGTTAAGCCAATCTTGAGCTAAGTAACATGAATAGAGCCCTGGCAGCCATTTTAATCCAGGCCCTCATCATTTCATTATGCCTGGATTCATGCAAAATTCCCTTCATTGATCTTAATTGGTCAAGACTGCTCCTATTTTAAAATCTTTCCATTACTCCTTTACTTCATAATATGGCCTCCCCGTATATTTCCAGCATCATCTCTCACTACCCACCCACCCATTGCCCAAGAATGCTTATTCCAACAACACAGCAACTCTTCCCTTCCATTGCCCCAGATTAATATTCCTAAAGCAACACTTTTTTTTTTTTGGTCATGTCAAAAATGACTTTACTGAAAAATCTACAGTGACCCCTCATTGCCTCAAAGGCTAAGCTCAAATTCCTCTTTCTAATGAAGAGAAAGCTTGCCGTTTGACCTGATTCACCTTATCTCAATTGTTCCCTAACCTCCTACCACCGCACCCCACCCACACACACACAGATGCAGGTATGCTCTTAGACTGAACATAGAGTGACAGGGTACTCCTGTAGGAGCGCCTGACCTGCAGGGCATAGCTCAATCTGAGCTTCTCTGGCCACACAACACATGGGGATTTTCCTGCCTATCCTACCTCCTGGAGCAGTTCCACCTAGAGAGTGGTCTGCAGAAGAGTAGCATGTCATAACCTCTAACTGGTCTGCAATGAGGTAAGTATAGAAAGTAAGAGGAAACCTTTAGAAACTTTTATCACAATGTGACCAAGAAAATGCATGCCTTTGAATCTAATAATAAAAAAATGGGGACTTGAATTTTATATGCCTGTATGAGTCAGGGCTCTCCAGAGAACAGAGACAATAGGACATGTACACACATATAGAAAGAAATCTATTATAAGGAACCGGCTCAGGCGATTACGGAGTCTGTCAAGTCTAAACCTGTAGTGTAGGCCGGCAGACTCCAGACCCAGGAGAGCTAATGGTACAGTTCTAGTTCATAGTAGTCTGCTGGAGAATCCCCTCTTGTTCGGAGAGGCCAATCTTTGTTCCTGCCAGGCCTTCAACTGATTGCATGAGGCCCACCCACATTATGGAGAGTAATCTGCTTTACTGAAAGTTCACCAAATTGAATGTTAATATCATACAAAACACCCTCTAACTATGTAAAATTAAGCATCACAATGCCTTTGGGGGTTTTTTTCCTAGTAATTAATTTTTATTGGTTTCTATAAAAATATCTGTTGGAGATGGATTGGGAGGTAAACACCATTCACAAATGGTTAAAGAAGAGGTATAGAGCTGTGTTGGTACCCTACAGTCTATAAGCCACAGCTGGGCTGTGCCCTGCGTTTGTTTGACCAGCAAGCTAAGAATGCTTTTTACATTTTTAAAAGGTTATACAAAAAGAAGTGGAAGAGAAAGAAGAAGAAGAAAGAGGAGGGGAAGGAGGAGGAGGAAGAGGAGAAGGAGAAGCAGAGACCATATGTGACCCACAAGCCTAAAGTAAATCCTATGTCGCTTTTACTTTTACAGAAAGTTTGCTGACCCTGTTCCCACACGGTCTCTCTATACCAACTTAAGTGCTTCATATTAATGTGAACTCTTATACTATTATTCTATTTTCTATCTGTCTTACCTTCCTAAATAGACAATGCCCTTTTTGTGTGAGTGGAGACCAGAAGACAACTTCACACAGAGCAGAGCCTATCCTACACATAGGTCTTGGTAAATTCTGATTTAATGGAACTGGCTCAGTTGTCTTTGGTGTTCTCAGAAGCAAATTTCTCAGAAATTGGTCTTCTCAAATGTACCTCCCATTGTTTACCTTTTTCTGCCTGGGAAAAGACAAATTAGTTCTGCTTTAGAAATTACCAACAGCATTCTTTTGATCTCACCAACTAGTTAATTGAGGGATCCTAAATGTCTATTTGTATTTAGTGATCAAGAATACCCACAGACAGGAAGGTTTCTGTGTTGAGCTGGTGGTAGGTAGTCTCTAAGACAGTCACCAGTGATCCCTTCTATAGTCAACCCTTGTGCAATCCCTCTCTTTGAATGTAGACTGAAACTAGTAACACCCTTCTTTTTTTTTTTTAATTCCAGTATAGTTAATATACAGTGTTGTATTAGTTTCAGGTGTACAATATAGTGAATCAACACCTCCATATACTGTCCAGTGTTCATCACAAGTGCACTCCTTAATCCCCATCACCTATTTAACCCATCCCCTCACCCACCTCCCCTCTGGTATTGTTCTCTATAGCTAAGAATCTATTTCTTGGTTTGTCTCTCTCTCTCTTTTTCCTTTGCTCATTTGTTTTGCTTCATGAGTGAAATCACATGGTATTTGTCTCTCCCTGACTGACTTATTTCACTTAGCATAATATTCTCTAGCTCCATCTGTGTTGTTGCAAATGGCAAGATTTCACTCTTTTTTATGGATGAATAATATTCCTATATATATATATATATCTATATAGATATCATATAGCTTCTCTGGCCACACAACACATGGGGATTTTCCTGCCTATTCTACCTCCTGGAGCAGTTCCACCTAGAGAGTGGTCTGCAGAAGAGTAGCATGTCATAACCTCTAACTGGTCTGCAATGAGGTAAGTATAGAAATTAAGAGGAAACCTTTAGAAACTTATCACAATGTGACCAAGAAAATGCATGCCTTTGAATCTAATAATAAAAAAATGGGGACTTGAATTTTATATGCCTGTATGAGTCAGGGCTCTCCAGAGAAACAGAGCCAATAGGACATGTACACACATATAGAAAGAAATCTATTATAAGGAACCAGCTCAGGCGATTATGGAGTTTGATATAGATATCTATCTATATATCTATAGATATAGATATCTATCTATATAGATATCTATCTATATATCTATAGATATAGATATCTATCTATATATCTATAGATATAGATATCTATCTATATACCTATATATCTAGATATCTATCTATATATCTATAGATATAGATATCTATCTATATATCTATATATCTATCTATATATCTATAGATATAGATATCTATATAGATATATAGATATATACACACCACATCTTCTTTATCCATTCATCAATCAGTGGACACTTGGGCTGCTTCAATAATTTGGCTATTGCAAATAATGCTACAAAAAATAGGGGTGCATGGATCCCTTTGAATTAGTGTTTCTGTAATTTTGGGGTAAATACCCAGTAGTGAGATTACTGGATGGTAGAGTAGTTCTGTTTTTAACTTTCTGAGGAAGCTCTGAACTGCTTTCCTCACTGGCAGCACTAGCTTGCATTCCCAGCAACAGTGCACAACGGTTCCTATTTCTCCACATCCTTGCCAACACTTGTTGTTTCTTGTGTCATTGATTTTAGCCATTTTAACGGGACCTAGTAACTCACTTCTGATGAACAGAATATAGCAGAAGGCATGGGTGTCATTCCTGAGATCAGGTGATAAAATGTTTGCCCTCTGTGTTGGAGGCTCTCCCTTCTCTCTTGGATCACTTGCTCAGGGAAGCCAGCTGCCTTTGTAAGGCCACCCTCTTGAGAGGCGCACGTAAGTGAGCTGGGAAGCGGATCTTCTCAGGCCTCTCAATAGTCACAGAAGTAAGCTTGGTTGGAGATCCTCCCCCAGCTGAGCCTTGGGAGGACTGAAGCCCTGGCCAAGCTTTTAACTACAGCCTTTCAGAGCTGCTGAGCCAGGATCCCCAGCTAAGCCACTTCTGGACAGAAATTTTGAGATAATATATGTTTACTATTTTGAGCCTCTTAAGTTTTTGAGAGTAATTAGTTATATAGTACTAGATAATTAACACAGGGCTATAATTTGTGCTGCAGAGTAAAGATTGTATATTGCCTGCTGGAACTTATACATAAAAGCCTAATTTTTGCAGGAACCCATTTAAAATAAGAGTGGTGGGCACTAGACTCCTTTTTGATGGACTGAACAGTTAAATGAGGTCACATTTAGTCTCATATCTGAATGTAATAACCACAAAGGAGGGTTGTGTTTTTTAAGGATGGCCTAAATATGCCTGGAATTTTCTCTTGGTCACTCTAAAATAATTGTGGAAGAAGAACTTTTCTAAGGCTAACCTGGGGTCAAGAGAAACAACAACTGTTTAAATAAAGGTTGTCCAGTTCCTTACACTGCCATCTAAAAGATAGCTTAGCAACAGAGCCCTCAACTCTGAGGGAGATCTAATACGTCCCTGGGGAATGATTTTTCTAAAACTCTACACTGGTGTCTCACACACACACACACACACACACACATACACATTCTGTCTCACATAATCTCAGGCCCAAACAAATACACTCACACCCACCATTAAACCAGGAATCCACAAACAAAAAAGCTATGCTCTCAGCTTCCAGGGGCTGGGCCTGCCCAGGAAGCCACGATCCATGGGAGACCTCGTCTATTCACCATCAATTTTCCTGGTTAGAAGCTACTCTCCCTGGCAGGAGACTAAATTCTTGGTTATAATCACTGAGAAATGACTGAATCCAGTCCTGGGGCTCACCACAACTTTACACCCAGAAATGTCACTACCAAATAATACTAACATTTCAAAAGCAAATATTCTTGTTATTGATGCTCTTCCCAGGGAGGGCCAGTTCTAGATGCCATCCCTCTGAATCTTCACATCCTCACTTTGGGGCCTGCGAGGTTGGTCCACCCCAGAAATGAATCCAGACAAAACCATGCCGGGGCTGGAGGTGAGCTGCAAGAACACGAGCTCTGGATCCACCCAGATCTGCAGCAAGAATTAAATGATATAATGTATTAAGTGCCAACCACCAAGGACCAAACATCAGAAACGTGCTAAGCCGTTGTTGATGATGTCACCATTCCCTTCAGAGAGTTGACCTACCTCCTCCTCTTCTCCCACCTCTTCCTTTTTCCCTCTCTCCTTCCTTTCCTCCTCCCCCTCCTCCTCCTCTTCTTCCTCCGCTCGCTGCCACCTGAGTTCTAGCTTCTTGCTCCAGAAGAATGTGTTCTCACGTCCTTTGGCCAAACTCAAGTGATTGAAAGACGATGTTAAGTATGTTTTTCCCCAAAGACACTGACGCAGTAACGGGCATTAATGGGATAGTCTCTCCCAGACATCAGGTGCCATGTTTGTGTCCTCGTGTTATCTGCAGCCTCGAGAGTCAGACTGCCTCCCCTCGAATTCCACCTCTTCCACTTAATACTCTTGAGACCTGAGGCAAATGAATTAGCACCTCTACCTTTATACCCTCCTCATCTATAAAATAAAACCATCCTCCCAGCACTGTGATAAAAATAAGAGAAAATCTGGGTGAGTTCCTTAGAGAAGCTCTGGACACTCGAATGGAAGCTTCGTGAAGGCAGAGAATGTCTGCTGGGGTCACGGCTGCACCTATGACCTAGTACAAAGGCCAGTATAAAGTACAGCCTCCAACACTTGTTGAATGGATGAATGGGCACAGGGCTAGGCCTGTAGAAACGATGACATTTATTAGGCTTATTAATACAAAGAAATACAAATAAGAAAACGGATTATCTACTCCTGTTTAAAAATAAAAACAATTCATGCATAAGGTTAGAAAGTTCAACCTATTATGCTTCAATTTTAAGTTTATTTTGTAAGTCCAACCTGCAGAACTGACATAATAAAAAATAAGAGCCAACCATTCATTCCATTTTTTCCAGATCTTTGTCCCAAAGGATACTATGATAGTAAGTTTCTTGTAAATGCTTTATGCATATATTGTAAACAACCATTGAGATGTAAAGACAAAGATTGAAGCTCTGATGGAAAATTTCAGGAGTCAGAGAGCACAGAGTAGAATTTGGGAGAGGAGGATTTGAGGATTTGGGAGAAGAATACTGTAGGGTCTTCCATGGCCCCTGAGATCAGACAGTGTTGCAAGCAAGTGACAAGTTGATCCCCTAGGCATACTTCCTTTCTTTTTTTTTCCTGACTGAAAAGCTACTAGAACCAGGAGAGGTTCATTTTATATACCACCTCACCTTCTTGGAGTGCACGATGTGGCCCCTTGCAACACTCAGAGCGCACCATATCGATGGATTAGTAATGTCTGTTGTGGGCACAAGAAAAATGATGCTGCAGAAACCTCTCCAGAGTCTTTTTTTTTTTAAAGATTTTATTTATTTATTTGAGAGAGAGAGAATGAGAGACAGAGAGCATGAGAGGGGGTAGGGTCAGAGGGAGAAGCAGGCTCCCCACTCAGCGGGGAGCCGGATGCGGGACTCAATTCCGGGACTCCAGGATCATGACCTGAGCTGAAGGCAGTCGTTTAACCAACTGAGCCACCCAGGCGCCCCTCCAGAGTCTATTTTCTGAAATGAATAATGAAGTCATTTGATGCACTCTAGGATCCTGGGGATACAATTAGAACACCTTTGTGATTTATTATCCTTCTCTTCATCAAATAAGACTTGACTCAGTTGCAAGTGAGAGAAATGCATTGCAAAGAGACATAAGAGAAAAAACACAATTTTGGTTCCAATATCTCAGAAGTCCAGGGCAAAGTTATGGCTGGATCTCCACTCTCAGACAGTTTCATTAGGAGTATGTCTCCATCCTCAGTTCTGATTAACTCAGGACTTTATTTCACAGTGAGTTCATCCCTGGGGTGGTAAGATTGTCTTCAACAGTTTTAGGCTTATGTCTTACTAACTTAATAACCAGAAGAAAGGATATCTCTTCCCCAGTTATGCCAGTAAATGATTTAGAGCAGACATATTGGATATCTTATCACATAACCCATCTCTCGAGTATCACTAGTGCCAGACAGATGACCAGCTGTGAGACATAGGCCCAGCCCTGACCAGGAAGTGAGATCTGCATTTTCTGAACAACATGGTCTAGGACAAGGGTGACTCCCCAAAGAATAATCTGGATGTGGCTAACAGAAGAAAGAAGAGTGGATATTGGGCAGCAAAACAATAGATACACACCCAGGGAACAGTAGCAGGGCACATGGATCAGCCCCAGTTTGCACAGATGCTTCATTGGATAGGCTGACCCAACCTAGGGAGCAAAAAGTCAGTGAAATGTGAGGTCAGTAGCCCTGGCATGATGGGATATTTGGAAAGAAGTCGACTTCTTTGTTTTAAAAGAGGAAGTTGCTGCCATTCAAATGCCCAGAAATAGAACACATCTGTCTCTGGGTATACACTGCACTGTATTTATTAAAGCTTATTACAGATTGAAAGAGAAAAGCAAAGACACACAAATGTCAATCTTACATAGAAAAAAGATATGTTGAAATTCATTTTTAAATAAATAAATATTGCCAAGTTAAAATGCATAAGGGCAATAGGTTTTTATTCAAGGTAAATAAATTTATTCAGATCTATCTGGTAAAGATGACTTTGGACAAGACCAGATATTTACTTCCATGTTGCTTTATTTTCTCTTTACTCCAGCTGTAAAATGTCAAATTCCAAACGGCCCAAGACTTCCCATCTTAAAGAGCCCTTGGATCAGTCTCAGATAGAAACTTCTACCACAGAGTTTACAGAGGTTGTCAAAACCAAGAGAAGACTATAACCTCCATTCTCACTTGGAACACCATGTAGGACACCATAGCAAATGTCTTAGGTAGAATCACCTTTCATGCATCAGTCCTGTAAATTAGAAAAGTGAGCAGCTAGCAACAGAGGGCCTGGATGATAGGCCTTTATATAATGAATTTTGGGACTAGAAATTTTTTTAAATGAGATAGTTCACTTTTTCTAATGCTTTCCTATTTTTTAGCTTTATGTTGATAGGAGGATGCTTTTGCACCTGAAGGAAACCACCTTGGTTTTCACGGTCAGGGCCGAGGAAATGGCAGTACCCATCAAAAGTGATCATGGAGGGGCGCCTGGGTGGCTCAGTTGGTTGAGCGACTGCCTTCGGCTCGGGTCATGATCCCGGAGTCCCGGGATCAAGTCCCGCGTCGGGCTCCCCGCTCGGCAGGGAGCCTGCTTCTCCCTCTGCGGCTGCCTCTATCTCTCTCTGACTCTCATGAATAAATAAAAACAAACAAACAAAAAAAAGCTATTCTCTAAAAAAAAAAAAAAAAAAGAATCACAGATAGATAGAGAACAGATACTGTTTTTTTTTTTTTAAAGATTTTATTTATTTACCTGAGAGAGAGAATGAGAGACAGAGAGCACGAGAGGAAAGAGGGTCAGAGGGAGAAGCAGACCCCCCGCTGAGCAGGGAGCCCGATGTGGGACTCGATCCCGGGACTCCAGGATCATGACCTGAGCCGAAGGCAGTCGCCTAACCAACTAAGCCACCCAGGCGCCCCAGATACTGTTTTTAAAGTACTCTTGGGGCGCCTGGGTGGCTCAAGTCGGTTGAGTGTCTGACTCTTGATCTCAGCTCAGGTCATGACCTCAGGGTCGTGAGTTTGAGCCCCACACTGGGCGTAGAGCTTACAAAAAAAAACAAAAAACAAAAAACAAAAAACTTCTAAATGAAGAGGTAATTCATGATTACCTTTAGTATTCTGTTATAGTATTTAACAACCTTTTTTCTTAGAGAAGAAAATTGTTTGATGTTTACATATTTATTAATCCTTTACTTATTCAGACTTCAGACATAATGTTCAGGAATTCCCACTGTAGAAAAGAAGAGACTTTATTACATAAATATTTGTGCAAAACAAGAAGTTTTGCAGTGACTTCAACTCTCTAACTACTCTCTCCGTTCTACTCCTGCCGGGCCGTAATCTGCTTTCTGTCCTGAATGTTCCCTTGCAGCAAGGCAGTCGCTCAGGTGTGGAAGCCGCTGAAACGCTGTCAGCTATAATTCAACTCTTTAGAAGGTAACTCCAGTGTCATGGTAATGAAAGTACAGGGAGTTCTTGGAATCCTTTCTAAAGTGTCCTTTGTTTAGTCAATATTTACAAATCATCTTTGTTTTTCCTGCGTGAATAGAACAATAGAGAGACAGTGAAATAATGAGGGTGGTGAACTGGGGGTGTGGGTCGGAGATTTAGCAACAGACTTTGTCACACAAACTAGATACTAAGTTAACTTGTCATTTAACCTCCAGCGCATTCTGGAATGCAAGGTACCTTTTCTTGTAACAATGTTGAACCAAAGGCCTTTTTTACCGTTAGCAAATACCACATGACAGAGGTTCTACTTATGTTTTTTTTCAATTTTCATCTCTTGCTTTCCAAACTCATTGTTGATGAAGTACTATAGCAGAGTCACGTCAGTTATGTGTATTTTTCTACTATCATTCATAAACTGGGTTCTATTAAGAGGCGTACACTGTGCTAGATATTTAAGTCCAAAGATGAATTAACAGCCCAGAGGCTGGAAAGGAAAATAAAGGAAGAAAATGTACTTAGCTCCACATGCTTAGAGAAATACAGTTCTCTCTCTCTTCTGGCTACTAAGAAAGCAGCATGGCATGGAAGAAGGCAAGGTAGATTGATCAGCAATGACATCTTGGCTCCAACTTTTAAAAAGTTGTGCACCATAAACAAGTCACTTAACCTCTCTGTACTAGTTTTCCATTGCTGCGGGAACAAGTTACCACAGACTTTGTAACTTAAACAATACAAATCTATTATCTCACAGCTCAGGTTTCTGGTGAGACTCAGGCTAAAATTAAATTGTTGACAGGGCTGTGTTCCTTCTGGAAGCTCTAGAGAAGAATTTGTTTCCTTCTCTTTTCCAGCTTCTAGGGTTGCCTGTATTTTTTTTTTTTTTCTTTGTAGTCTCTTCCTTGATTCCAAAGCTAGCAACTTTCCTCTTCATCACATTTCTCTCTAACCCAGCCAGGAAAGGTTTTCTGTATCTAAGGATTCATGTGATTAGATTGGACCCACCCAGATAACCCCCCAAAAATCCCCCCCCCCAAGGTCCAAACCTTAATTACAGACACAAAGTCCCTTTTGCCATATAAGGTAAAACATGTTCCATGTTCTGGAGATGAGTGTGGATGTCTTTGGGGGCTGTGATTTGGCCTACCACTCTATCTTAGCTTCAGTTTCCTATCTGTAAAACTTGTAGGTTGTTGTAAATCTAGTACAAGCCATATAGATAGGGCCTAAAACCCTGTCCAGAATGAGGTCTTGATAAGAAGTGGTTAAGATAACAGGGAGAAGGAGATAAGAAAACAAGGATAGACTATTGTCAAATGGGCAAGAAAAACCTAAAATTATTGACACAGGAGTGAAAATGTATAGAAAGAAGAGCAATCCACAGGCCACTCAGAAAACAGGAATGTATTGCGAAAACTGAAATTAGAATTTAAGATGCTTTCACTTGATAAGAGACAATAAGAGATTTTAGTTCCCTTGAATTTTTTTTTCTCTGAAACTACAGCAAAAAAATTTAAGACAAATACATAAAATCATACTACGGGAAATGTTTATGGTTTAATAACAAACAAGCAAACATTCTTCAGGATCTAGTCAAGGAAGAGACTATCTTCCCAGGCATTTGACATAGGCAGGCAAAGAGAGAAGAAAAGAAATAATTTTGGTATGACAAAAATGCCCATGTTTCAATTCTTAGCTGAAAACTTAAGGCACTAGATTATTCTAAGAAATACATGACTTTTCATGAAAGTGACTTGGAAAAGAACAGAAAAGGTAAAGGAGGGCAGGGAAAGAAGAAACGGACAATTTTCAAATAATCATCAAAGAATATACAATATCACTTTTCTTCTGTTATTTTTTTTTTTTAGGTTTCTTTTTTTTTTTTTAAAGATTATTTATTTGAGACAGAGAGAATGAGAGAGAGAGAGCACATGAGAGGGGGCAGGGTCAGAGGGAGAAGCAGGCTCCCTGCTGAGCAGGGACCCCGATGTGGGACTCGATCCAGGGACTCCAGGATCATGACCTGAGCCGAAGGCAGTCGCTTAACCAACTGAGCCACCCAGGCGCCCCCTTTTCTTCTGTTATTATAACTTGTATGAAAGTATATTAGTTCAGTAGCTCTTGATGATTTTCAACCTCTTTTACTCCCATTTCCTCTCCACCCAATATGCCTTATTTGAATCTAAGTTCAATACCAAAGCATTTCAAGGAATTCTTAAAAGCTAAACCACTCACATAATTTAAACGGCTCACCACAATTTATGTATTTAAGGTAAGTGTTACAGGAACCGCTTTCCTGTTTCCTGAAAGCTAAAGTCCCCAAAGAGCTCTGTAAGTAGAGCCTTATCACTCCCTGACATCAACATCAATGTGAAAATTGAAGTCGCTCGGGACAGGGATTCAGGAAGAAACAAGCTTGACATTTATCTAAGAATCGTGTCAATTCTTAAACACTGTTCTATACATTATCAAATATTAAAGCAAACTGTGGAGATAGCATCTAAGCAAAGTTTAAAATATATAAATGTAAACAACGGCAAATGATGAGAGAGCACTGCATTAGAAGAGATTGATTCACATTCATTGACCTTTCTGAACTTATAATGAAGTGCTATAGAAAGGTGTCCTCAAAACCGGTTGGACCATGAAAAATTTCAGTCAAACGACTTACTGCGACTGTCACATAGGTCAAATTAACCAATCTGCCTGCTTTAAAACCATTGTACTTGTTTTGCTTCGTTTCTACTAAATTCAGTGGGATGTAAATTTAGGTAAGTGTGTGGAAAAAGCTGAAATGTCATTTGTATGTTTAAACATCAAGTTCATGTGTTGAAAACATAGTAGGCTTCCTCAAGACAGAAAGCAAGAGCAGGCTAAGGTCTACAGCGAGGAGGTGCTTGCCTCAAGGTGGTCAGCCTGTGACTCAGACATCCACCTGTCACAGCACTGGGATATGGAGAGCAGGACGGGATTCCTGGAAAACTGCTAAGAAAAGCACATTCAACCCCAGGGAATAATTTATTTGTGAATTCCGGAAATACAACAATTCAAAAGAGCATCCGAACTTGGAGAATAACAGCAAAGTCCCTTCAAGCACACACTTGGAAAATGAGTTAAAGAGACCCCCCCTTCCTGCTTTAATTTTAACGAAAATCCTGGTGCCAAAATGGAGTTACTTTATGACTAAACAAATCATGCTGTTTGGGGAGACTGAAAGTTTACTTGGCATTTTAGAAAAAATAACAAATCATTGAAAATGATCATAAAAAGGGAAACAAGCCTTATTAAAAATTTTAAGAAATGCACAGTGGTTAAACAACCATCTCTGAGTGGAAGATTCACAATTTTAGGAAACTCTTCATGTCTGTTAACAGACCCAGTAGAGCCCAATTGAACCAATTAAAATATCCATTCATATTTTAAACAATATGGATTCCAGAAGTAAAGCAGTTGAGGAGCATACTGTTTCTCAAATCAAGCAATAATACAGTTGAAATAACAAAGCAAACCATGAGACAATCCAGTTATTTCAGTGACTTAAACATCTGTATCATTCTGGCCACACAGCAGTCTGGGTGATATCATAGCACCTGGCATCCAGCTGCCTTTGAAACCTGTGCCCAAATGAAGATGCCACTACTGATTGACTCAAATGTTGGATCTGTACCGCCCCCTTTTTTTTTTTTTACAAGATTTTGTTTATTTATTTGAGAGAGAGTGAGGACCAGCCGGAGTAGAGGGAGAGGGAGAAGCAGACTCCCCACTGAGCAGAGAGCCCAACGCGGGGCTTGATCCCAGGACCCTGAGATCATGACCTGAGCCCAAGGCAGATGCTTAACCAACTGAGCCACCCAGGTGCCCTGGTATCTGTATACTTTGACAAAGACAAGCCAATAATACGAAGCACGTGAATACAATTGACAGTAAGTGTGTTAGTTGTAAAAACTTTTTTTGTTGTTGTTGACAAATGCTGAATGCAATTGAGTAAAAGGCACTGAGTCAGCACAATGCTATTCAAAGACACACAACTATAAATAAAATCATCAACTAATAAATATCTGTCAGGCATCTATTAAGCTCTCAAAGACCTTGCCTGTACGGAGTCTAAGTCTTGTTTCATACAAATCACCTAAAACAATTTGAACAACAGTGTAAGATAATGCTCAATAAATTGATGCATCCAAGGGGTACAGCAACAATTCAGAGAAGGTTGAAATAGCGGTGACCTGACGTCTTCAGGGACGTCCGCAAACAAGGTGAAACCTGAGGCTGGGGCAGAATTCTCACAGGTGGAATAAGGAAGGCTTTAGAGTCAGGAAGGGAAAAGGGAGGTACAAGTGAGTGTGCTGGATAAGTAAAGAGATGCTGAAGAAGGAGAAAATCAGTCTGAATAAATTGCTGCCTTCTTGTAGAAGAGCTAGAGAGGTAAGCTTGAATATGTTAAGAATTGTCTTTCTCCTCTGCTGGTTCATTCTATTACAATGGCTATGAAGTCACACTTCCAAGAACCAAGTTGCCCTCTCTCTCAGAAAACCTCTGTCTTTGAATTGAAACTAACCCAGGGACCAACAAAAATTCTTATGACTTGCCTTTGCTAGAGGAATGGGAATGAACAAACATAATGGAAGATTTGTCCTAACAGAAAGGTGTTGGTTTTTTTTTAAGATTTATTTATTTATTTGAGAGCGTGTGTGTGTGTGTGTGTGTGTGTGTGCGCGCGCACGCGCGCGCACAAGCCGGGAGGGGAAGAGGGAGAGGGAGAGAGAGAATTTCAAGCAGACGCCCCACAGAGCTCCAATCCCTATGTGGGGCTTGAACTCAAGATCCTGAGATCTTGACCCTGAGATCATGATCTGAGCTGAAATCAAGAGTCTGACACTTAACGGACTGAGCCACCCAGGCGCCCTTTATTGCCCTTATACAAGAGGCTTCAGAGAGCTTCCTTGTTCCCTTCCATCATGTGAGAACACAGTGAGAATTGGAACCGGGAAATGAGTCTTCAGCACACACGGTCTCTGCCAGTGCCTTGATCTTGGATTTCCCAGCCTCTGGAACTGTGAGAAATAAATTTCTGTGGTTTATAAGCAATCCAGTCTATGGTATTTCTATTCTAGCACATCAAACGGACTGACACCCTGTTTAACCAATGACTACTCTTTCAGCAAAGCTTGAAGTAGAAAGTGCCTGGAAGAAGTAAGATTCTTCCGAAGGACTTATGTCAGTGAAGATTATGAGGTGGTTGCAAAAAGGCATATAGAAGAGAAAACTTTAAGAGTTACCGTGAAGAAAGAGCTATTAAGTTTGCTTTAAAATAATTCTACCATACCTAAATCTAACAACAGACGTACAGGATGTACGGTATATAATTTACTCTCAGCAATTGAAGCAATAAGTACACTTGATCTAAAAATAATTATACGGCATGACAATTGAATGCAGCGAACTAATACTTGGCATGGAAAAGAAGACAAAAGAAAAGCAACAATTCAGAGACAGTCTGAGAAACTAGAAGTCAATATGTTAGGAAAAAAAATACCACTGCTAGATAATCTACGTAAGTATTAAATAAAGACTGGTGTAGGGGCACCTGGCTGGCACAGTCAGTGGAGCGTGCGACTCTTGATCTCAGGGTTGTGGGTTTGAGCCCCATGTTGGGTGTAGAGATTACTTAAAAAAAAAAGAAGAAGAAGAAGAAGAAGAAAAACAATAAAAATAAATAAATAAAGACTAGTGTCTAGAAGTAATTGAAAAGACAACCTAAAAAGCTGACTCAACTGGCTGGATAGGCAGACCCCATCTACAAACCCCTGGGGCATGCTGGCTCAGCTTTAGGGGCAAGCACACACTTTCCAGTCCTTCTTGACCCTCACACAGCAGAACACAGGAGACCTTGCTGCTACTTGGAGCTGCCTGTCTTGCAGAGCCTGCTACTTCCTGCTTGCTTCATGACTCCAAAGTTGACTGAGGATGTTTGCTACAGATAGAAGAATTCCTTCATCCAGCTGACTTTTATGAGCATCTACTATGTTTTAACTAGTGGTAGTATCCAGACCTGCTACATAAATTGTGGGGCCCAAAGCAAAGGGAAAATGCAGAGGGGAGGGGAGGGCCTTTTGTTCAATAATCATTAAGAATTTCAAAATGACGGGGCGCCTGGGTGGCTCAGTCGTTAAGCGTCTGCCTTCGGCTCAGGTCATGATCCTAGGGTCCTGGGATCGAGCCCCGCATTGGGCTCCCTGCTCCGCGGGAAGCCTGCTTCTCAGAAAAGTTACTATTTCTCTCTCTCTCTTTCTTACTAGTGAATGACATTTTCACAAAGATTTAAGAAATGTAGCTGTATATTAAATGGAGATTTTTGATGTATGAGTCTTCATTTAGTGAACAAATATTCAAGGTCCTCTTATTTATCAGAAGTTGGACTATATATTCAAAGTTAAGGATGACGAAGAAAGACCTTGTGGGTCTTTTTGTAAACTGGTGATGCAGATAAATAAACAGGCAAGTGCAACCTTTGTGTCCCCCTGCTTGTGTTCCCTCTCTGGCTGTGTCTCTCTCTGTCAAATAAATAAAATCTTTAAAAAAAAAAAAAGAATTTCAAAATGACAGCAATAGAGCATTAAACCAAGCAGAGTGACCTTCCAAGTGCCAGGCTCTGTGTGACTGCACAGGGAATATGCCCATGAAGCAGGCCCTCCATAAGTTTTCTCCTCAAAGATCACACAGCTTGCTGGTCACAAGTTTGCATGGTCTCATAAACCCTAGTCCCAGGGTCTCCCATGCACTATACACAGATCCACAGCCATGATCCCTGGCCTGGATTTGTGGTAACCCTTAGATTCTACTCCCTGAAATTTCTCAGATTCCTCTGCTTCTCTCTCTAAACACTGTCACCACCCAATGCCGACCACCATTCTCTCTTCCTGGATGACTACAACGCCTTCTCTTTAGCCTCCCTCTCTGATCCATTATCTCTGCTGTGGGCCAGAAGAATCTTTAAAGAGCTCATCTGATCTCATCACTCCCCTGTTTAAACACCTACAAGAGCTCACCATCAGTCTTATGATGAAGTCCAAACTCTAACATTGCTTTCAAGGCCTGTATGACCTACCCCTGATGACTTACAGGAATATTTCTTGCCCCACTCACCTCTCCCTCCTCCGTGTATCTTCCCTACTGTTCATTCACCTTTCATGCCACCTGGCAATTTTTTTCCTCTATTTTCTGTTTAGGCAGTATTTCCTCTAGAAAGCTTTTTTTTTTTTTTTTTTTGAAAGCCTATTTTGACTGTCTGTTCCAGCCTAATCTTTATCAGGTAACCCTATTATGTGTTCCGATGGTCTTTATCACAAAGGTTGCACTTGCCTGTTTATTTATCTGCATCACCAGTTTACAAAAAGACCCACAAGGTCTTTCTTCGTCATCCTTAACTTTGAATATATAGTCCAACTTCTGATAAATAAGAGGACCTTGAATATTTGTTCACTAAATGAAGACTCATACATCAAAAATCTCCATTTAATATACAGCTACATTTCTTAAATCTTTGTGAAAATGTCATTCACTAGTAAGAAAGAGAGAGAGAGAAATAGTAACTTTTCTGAGCTCATATGTCCCCAAACAATTCCACCTATGAACCAATGTACCGTTTGACCTCCCTGGGTTTCAGTTTCAGATCTTCTTGGCTTGTCCACTGTGTAGCCTGAACTCGGCATCCATCAAATTAGCAGCTCATGCATATGGTTCTTAGCCCAACTATTTGAATGTTTATATGATGACTGATCACATGCATTCAAACATTTCTTCTTCCTCAGTTAATCATTAATTTTTCAAAGAAACTGGTAGTGTGCTTAAAATTTTTCTTTGGAGAAATCACTCAAAAAATAGAGTTTTTTCTTTCATTTATTTAATAAATATTGACTAGACGCAGACCGTATGCCCCACCCTACGCTGGAAAACAAAGATAAAGTAATGAATAAGACAGACACTCTTTTTGCCAGGAGATAAAAACTTTAAATAAGGGTTACTAAAAAAACTAAACAAACATTATCACCATGGTTTTCAACAACCAGAGCTCCCACTTTCACAAGGGTGAACCATCCGCTGAGGAGGTGATTTTCAGGATGGATTTATAAATATCACAACACTGAAACAACATAGTTATCAGGAGAGAAAACATAACAACTGAAATTGAAGGCGTAGCAGTTGGAGTGTCTTCATTGAAGATGATGAAAGGAATCACATAGGCTTGTAATTGGCAATTGCTATATCCAGAGTGATTGCAAAATGTCTGGATAAAGAGACTGTAATGTTTATTTCCCAGCACTTTTTTTATATTCCCCCATTTAATCCTCACAGCCACCATGAGGCAGCTAGAGCAAACATACCCATAATACCCTTGTAGAATTTAGGAAATTAAGGCACACAGGAATCAACTGACTTGCTTTCCTTCATTTTATAAATTAGTGGCAGAATCAGAATTGGAATCCACATTTCTAGTCCCTTCCTCTGGACTTTATGCCCATATAGCAACAAAAGTGACTAGGTGAGCTGCACAGGGTCTGGTTTAAGAACAGACAGCACGTGTTCTCAGATGCCGTGACCCTGGCTCATATGTCTCTTACAAAGCTGTAGAAAACGTAGCTGGGCAAACATACCTGGGTTGTTTGGCCACAGTACGTGATCGCTCCCAGTTCTTTGTTTGGTTTTATTATAGATTCTAATTACTGCCGTTAGAGGATATGTTTTTATTCTGGAAACCATTTTATACATTTTATTGAAGTACTTATGACAGAACATCTGTGATCTTGCTGGGATTACTTATTATTCCCGGCTTTACGCATGATACTTTCACTACAATCACTTGTCTAGATAGATTTCTCTGTCACTAGAGAAGTTTAAAAACCTCTCTGTTCACTGATGTACTTACAGAAAATAACTAAATATATATGATACAGTAGATTATTTTGCTTCCTTCTGGAGACAACTTCCTTCCTTCCTGAGGAGACAACTGCTCTATGCCAGACACAGTGTCAGGACTTATGAGAAACATCCAAATAAACTCAGCTTTGGTCTCAGAGGAGTTCCCAGATGGGTAAGGAAGCCTTGATGTGAACCAAGCACCTGTGACATGGATAACTCCTTCAACATACATTTCTGTGGGCCTACTGTATACTTTGCTCATTCCTAAGTGCTGAGGGTAAAAAAAAAAATGATTGAGACACTGTCCCTATACTCTAGTAGAAAAAAATCTAAAAGCTTTACAGTTAGAATTTACAAGTATCTCTGCTTTTGTGACATTATCTCACTTAGTCCTTATAATCACTGCGAGGTATTAGCATCCCATTTCATGGATGAGAAACCTGAGGTTCAGATAAGATAAGTCACTTTTCCTGAGATCACGAAAGTGATCACAAAAGAGGGGCCGAGTCAAAACTCAAACACACATCTTAAGACCCAGAGTCTCTCCATAATTCTCTCCATAATTGTGTTAAGGAGGTTTATTCTAATAATTATGCCTTCATGATATTTTATGTAAGCAAATCCCTTGAGATGAAAACAGATTGTTGATTATTTAGAAGAGTTATCTTATGCTAGAAAGACAAGAAAAAGCAGAGAGACATTCAGTATTCAGGTATGTAAAATGGGGGGAGAATGGGAAGCGAGTCAGAGCACAAAGGTAGCAAAACCCGTTTGTTTAGAGAAAAGTGAGGGAACACATTTTAAAATATTTTCCCCTTAATTCACTATCATGTCTTCTGTCTGACTCAATGGGAAACAGTAAATTAAAAGAACCAGGCTGACTTTTGATCATAAAATGTTCTCCTTTTAATGTTTCTCTCACATGAGACCCTTCCTATAAAGACCTCAGTAAGTAGCCTGGCAGGTGGCTCTAGAAATAGAAGGGAGAAACCAGCAAACATTTGTTTCTCAAGAATCAAGAGCATTTCTTACTTATCAATATCCGTTTCCTCTTTCTATATTCAGCCACTGATATTTATAACAGTTTTTAAAAAATGAATGACTAATGAAAAAGCAGTAAGACATTTTTCTAATGCTGCTTTAAGCACATACATGCCCAGTACACTTATGGTTTACTATCAGTTTTCTTTTACCTTTTTCAATATGCACCCTGCTGAGCACTAAGTTAAGACAAGCCCCTCAATTAGATTGAAGCAAACTAAATTTATTCCCAAGAAAGGAGTTAAATACTACTAAGTAAAATCAGTAGCCGTGAATTTCACATTATCATCTGTATAATGCTAGTCTGTGTAATTATTTTCATTTGTCCAAAGTGCTCAACTATATTTTCAAACAATATATGCTCAGTACTCTTTGATTAAATATTCATGACTTAAATATCATGGTCATTCCTGAACAGAGAGGAACTCAGTATACCAAACTGCTTGTTTTCTCTAAAATAGTTTAGACAAACTAGGGTCACTCGTCACATCAGGAAAGTGGGCACTGGCTCTCTAAGGAGAGAGAAGCTATATACTAGGATAATGTCTTCCCTAGATCTTCGTATTTGCCATTCTTCTACCCCAAATTAGAGCCAAGAATTGAGTCTGAGACTGACGTCAGCAGCACCCAATCAGAACCAGCCCTCTGGGTAGCAGTCCATAACAAATACAAATTATAAACTCACTGTCACACTTCTCTTAAATATCAATGAGGCTTCATCTGATTTTCTATTCTCTACCTTTACAACAAGCCTGGATCAGAAGAGGTACCTGGAGACTCTGGAAATGAAAAGTTTGCTCATCTTAGCCATTATGCCGTTCTATATAACCTCCACCTCTCCAACCTGCTCTGCAGAGCTAATACATTTCAATCAAAATATTCATCTGGGCATTAAAATAATTTCATTCAATATACTTTAAATAAATGCAAAGAACCTTGATCATTTTTGTTAACATTACCTAACAGATCAGCTTAGGATATTATCATCTGATTCAATGGTTACGAATATTACATCACCTCAGACTAAGGACAGATCTTTACATTTATTCAATATTTACTCAACAAATATTTAAGTGACTACTCTGTGCCAGGCTTGAATTTGGCTCCGAGGTTTTGGTTGTGAGTCACTGTCTATCACTCCCAAGGAGCTCATAACCCAGTGAAGAAGACAGATGTGCAAAGACACAGCTATGATTCAAGGTGGTGGGTACCCCTGAGCTATGCCCAAAGTGTGCTGCTCAAAAAAGGAGCACAGGTAGATCAGAAAGTGTTTCCTAGAGGAGCTAAAGTTTTAAAGATGGAGAGGAGTTCATGGGGCGGGGGGGGGAAGGGTAACCATGTAGAGATCTCAGCAGGACCAAAGGTGTGGATGTGAGAAAGAAGATGGTCTCTTTAGGGACCCCTATCTTCCACTCTGTAGTGTTTTAGCATCTATTATCAAGAGCAACAATAAACATGGCTGTGGCTACATGAGGCAAGTATTTCCAACTGCACTGTGTTCTTTGGCTCAAAACACCGGTCCCCATCTGTTTTATTTGTCTAGAGTACACAAAGGACATGAAAGATAAGGTGGGAACTTGTCCGGGTGAGGCCATTAACTACCCAAACAAGGCCTTTGTCTAGAAGCCTCCCTTCAGTATGGTAGAAAAAGGGGTTTGGAACAAAGATTTAATAAAAGAAAGAAAGAAAAGAAGGAAAATAAAGAAAAAAAGAAATGATTTGTCAGCAAAGACCCACCACCAATTAATTGAAACAATTAATTTTATCTCAATATATTTGGGTCTTTCTTCTGTTGTCTGATCACAACTCTCAAACACAACTGTCTCAGAAATAATAATATGTACTTCATTTATTATTGTGGATAATAATATGAAATAGGCTACAAACCAACAAAATGAGTAAACCGTTGTAATCCACTTCTTTTCTTTCTCCTCACTGATCATACACAAGAAGGAATCGGTTCATATTGGTTTGCCGTTGTTAAAGGAAATAATAACATTAGCCTAAAGTGTCTAATGAGAACTGCATATATCAGTCAAGTACCAGAAAATTAGACTATCATTAGTTTAGATCCAGCAGTTACATGCATAAAAATTGAAATGAATACAATGTGATTCTTTTTCTACCTTATTTTTGCCTCTCAGACAAGGTGTAGAATAGCATGACATTTGGAAAGGCAAAAGTTAGACAGATAGAGAAGTGTAGATATAGATATGGAAACAACCTGTGAAAAGAAGTGAATGCCTTCCAGTCTGGCCGATTCTGAAAACTTCAGGTCATTCATTAATCCATGCATCTATCCTGCCATTTATTCATTAACTCAACATTCATTACATGATAAGGAATTACTCAACATTCAATTTATTCAACATGTATATATATATATATATATATTTTTTTTTTTTTTTAAAGATTTTATTTATTTATTTGAGACAGAGAGTGAGAGGGAGGAGGGTCAGAGGGAGAGGCAGACTCCCTGCCGAGCAGGGAGCCCGATGCGGGACTCGATCCCGGGACTCCAGGATCACGACCTGAGCCGAAGGCAGTCGCTTAACCGACTGAGCCACCCAGGCGCCCCTCAACATATATATATTAAGACATAGTATGTATAAGGCATATATGCTATCCAGGAGATATAACGTGTTCCCAAGGGGCTTCCAGGCTAGTAGGGAAGCTGAGCAGTTAAATAAATGAGAAAAAAAATGATGTAATCCAAGCTGTGGCCATGACAAGCATATGGTGATGGGGAGCACAGAGGGGAAAGGGCACTTAACCCAGGCTGGCTCATCAGGATGCTTCCCCAGAGCTGACTTTGAAGGAAGTCTAGGGGTGAATCAGATGAATCAGGGAAGGAGAATGAGAAGAGGCTAAGAAGAGAGAGACATATGTGGGAAGGTACAGAAAGTCAGAAACTTTCAAGCAAATCCAAATGCAATTTGTAGCAGGGATGGTAGGAGTTAACTACGAAGAGATAATGGAGAGCCTGACCAGGCAGCACTCCATCCACCACACCAGGGAGGCAGACCTGACTGAACTCGGCAGGGAGCCGCTGGAGGATTTAGACTGGGCTCAGTCAAGATTAGATTTGCATTTGGGGAACTTTATTTAGCTGTGAGTGGATCAAAGCAATTGTGATCCAGTCAATATATGATGAAGCCATGAGTACAGCTGGAGGTAATGCCTTTTAGAAAATTTTAGAAGGCTGAATCAATAGCACTTTGTGAAGAGTTGTATCACAGAATTTAATTATAGAGAGAAGAGGGTCTGAGACCACTCCAAGCTTCTGGCTAAGGCAATTAGGAAAACATTTAGAAAAGCCTTATCCTTATTAAATGTTTTCTATATACCAAGCATTGTGTTAGTTTTACGCATCCATGACCTTATTTAATCCTCATAATAACACTGTGATATAGGTATTATCACCTCAACTTCAGATGAAAAATAGTGCCAGAGATTTAATTTTCACAAGAGCACCCAAAGTGGCAAAAACCTTTTAGAGCCAGGTTATGTCCAGTTGCCTTACCCATCAGACAATATTGTACCATCCATACCACCATGGGCGGATGGGTCCTGACGCTAAGGCAGCAAATTTTGAATGAAGAGCAGGTTTGAGAGGCAACCCACCAACACGGAAGGATTGAAGAAAGACGAATATCCATGAGGTGAAGAAGTAAACAAACACTGAACGTTAACACGGGAGCCCAGGGATTGAGTGAGTGATCAACAGCGTTGACAACTTGTGGACAGACAAGATACTGATTGACAGTGTGTGTTGGATGTGGTGACAAGAATGTTGGCGGCTTGTAACCTTGAAAATAAGAATTTGGGGGAAGTAACAGGGACAAAACCATAGGTGACAGTTGGAAAATGGCTACGTAGAAAAAACTAAATCCAATTTGAAACTTTAAGTGAGGAGGGGGCGAAAAGAATGAATTATTTCCAGGGGGTGAGCCTTGTCAGGGAAGGCTGCCTCTTGGACTATCCTGGGAAGCAAAGATTTATGGCATCTTGACCCCTCAGTAACGTGTTGATATTAATCTTAAAGGTAATGTGGAAAGGTTGCTGGTTCTATACAACTAAGGAACTGCAAGTATGTCAGCCATAATAAATTTATCCCAAGAACCCATCACCAAATATCAGCCCAAAATTCTTCCTCCTCAACTCTTACATGCTTTACACTCAATGACTCAATGGAATCCCAGGGAAGAAATGTGTGATCAAGTGCACAACATGTGTGTAGAGAATCAAAAAGAAATGCTGATTGTAGAAAAAAGAAAATGTATGTAATTGCATGTGTCTGTATATCTACATTTATGTACATACACACCTACTTACTCCCTTAGTTCACAGGTGACACTCCTGCAAAGAAGTATTACTTTAACACTTCAAACCTCCTGTGCTGTTTGGATCTCTAAAGCTTTGAGTTTCCTAAACTCTGTCTAATCTAACACCGGGCACACATGAAGAAAATGAGAAAGTTGTGTGACAAATAGTATTGCTTTTGGTTCTTTTATAAACATCTATGACGGGATGGCTTAATAACCAAACACTAAAAGGCTTACCTTTTAACCATGAAATATTCAAATAAGTTTACAAATAAAGATAACCATCTTATCTACTAAGGCCTCCTTAAATTATGAAGTATATAAAATATTCAAATACTTCAAAACATCTTGTTGAGAAATTGAGCTCTAGAAATTGTGACAGCTTTGTCTTAAAACTGTTGTAGGTAATATATCTTGAAATATCTCTAACTTTAATCATTCTATTTGGTCACCTGAGATTAGTGGATTTAATCTCAATTTTAACAATTATAACTGAGAATTTTAAACTATATTTGCTTAGATTTCACTTTAAGAACATAAAGTAACACTAAGTTCTACAGCTTGTTTTATAAGAAATGAATTGTGTAACAATCAACCATAAAGAAAAAATTTTAAGTTGGTAATATTTGATGTAAGAGGACAAACCCTGATTATAGTTAAGAAAAACAATTCCATTTGTGTGACATTCCCGATATTAAATTTTTAAATATATGCATACTGTGAACTCTGCCATATATATAGTGTGTGTTTATATATATGTGTGTGCGTGTCTGTGTGTCTAGTGTATATATATATATATATATATTACACCACACACACATATACACACGGAGTTAGAAACAATGACAGAATAATCAATTCCATATAATGTTTTCAGAATATAAATTTTCTGATTAATTTATGAAGGACCTTTTTAGATGATAGGTAGGATTCATACAAAGATAATAAACAGGAAAGATTAATTAAATTAAGGTTTTCCTAGTTTTAGTCTTTATTCCAATTTTAATACTAAATCATGTTCATTTTGTCCTCAAAGACATTGAGCTAGTTGTTTTGTGGGGTTATTGTTTTGTTTTGTTTTGTTTCGTTTCTGTAATTTATGACTTCAACCTGAGCTAGTTTCTTTGAACAACTCAAAAATATAACTGAATACTTTCCCAAAGAGTTCTGGGCATACCCTATAGCCTAGTCCATTCGGGCTGCTATAACAAAAATACCAGAGACTGGGTGGTTTAAACAACAAACATTTATTTCTTACAGTTCTTCAGGTTGGGACGTCCAAGGTCAAGGCACCAGAAGATCTGATGTCTGGTGAGAGCCCGCTCAGACTTGTAGATGGCTGTCTTCGCATATGTATCATCCCGTGACAGAGAGCAGAGAGAGGAAGCAAGCTCTCTTCTTACACAGGGCACTAATTCCCTTCAGGAGGGCTCCACTCTCATGACCTCATTACCTCCCAAAGGCGCCCCCCACCCCCAACACTGTTCTATTGGAGATTAGGATTTCAACATTAATTCAGGGGAATACAAACATTCAGTAACACCCTACATTAATTTTACTTTATTTTAAATGACTTTAAAAAGTGGCCTAAAGCCCCTAAGGACCCAGCATCATGTAGATTTGCCAGACCGACTTAGTGTATCTCATCCACCTCAGAAAGCTCTCCAGGAAAGCTGAAAAGTTATCATTCTTCATTTTGTCACCTTTATGTCCTCTTGTGCCTGTTGGTTCCCCCAGGGAGAGATGATTCTGAGACCTTGGCGGAGGCTGCAAGCATTCCTCTGCAAGAGGTCATGTTGTACTGTGAGGAGTCACTAACTCTACTGTTGCCTGAGTCAACACAGGTGAGAGCCTCATCGGACCCTGTGCTGACACCCCTTTCATTCTTCATGAGCATGAGAGCCCCAGGAGAGACTGCAACTCAGGACTCTTACAAGCTAAATGGCGTGCCGCCCAGCTTTCTTTGCCATAGCATCCCAACCCCGCGTCTTAATACTTACTCCCCCAGGGCAATGGGGATGTGACAGAGACCCCCCACTTCACACTACATTCCCAGGGGGTGACTGCAGCAATAGCCCCAAGGCAGTAACCAGGGTTCCATGGGGAGAGCTTTCTTAGTCTCATAAACACAATTTTTAAAAAACTTAACTCTGTATTCTTCCCTATTTTTAAGAATTTTCTATTAATTTATCTTATTTTGTTTCTGAAAAAGAATGGAAAAGGTGGCTCTCAATATTTATAAATATTGGTCCCCAGAAACCTAAGGGGGTTTTAAAGATAGCTGTTTAGTTGATTTAATGATGCCCATGAGGAAGTGACCAGAAGTGACCTGATGCTAGAGAAGGAGTGTCTCCAAATTTCTGTTTCTAACTTGTCACTTTCCAAGCGTCTAGGAGATGTGGCGGTTATTGCCATAACAATATAGATAAAGGGAAGTTCATTTGGGTCACAGACTAATCAGATCAGTTTCCAAGTGAGACAGTATGTTACCACCATGTTTTTCAAATATTCACTGGTTTTCTGTACCTGAGGAACAGTTTTTCATTTCCAGTTTCCAACAAGTCCATAATGAGTCGTCATGGGCTTTTGTGTTTTCCTATTTAGCCTATTTGGCAACTTTTTAAAGTACAAGCCTTCTCCAGGGCCTGACAGTCTACCTTTGACTTCTCTTTGGCATTAACAGCCACATTGCTAGAGGTTTGGTTTCCCTTACCCTTTTAATAAATTTATTTCCAACTTCGCCTTTACTTTATCATTTTACCCACCTCTGACAATCTGTGCTACTAGTCCACGCCCTAACCTAGTTGTGGAATGTTATCTGCAAGATATACTGTCATTCACAGATTCATAATCTAATTACACTAGTTTGCGTATTATGATTACTCAGAGTCTGGTAAGAAGTGTCTAGAACACATTACAAAACACCAAGAGACAAGATCCCTTTCCTGAGGAGCTTAAGATCTAGGTCCCTAGGTCAGACAAGAACTAGAGTGGCTAACAAGCAAAGCAGAGTTGCAGAAGATTTAACAGATTAATATTAGAATGCTGTGAAAAAGAGACAACTGGACATGTAAATTTTACTGCTACCCTTTCTATGAGTAATATAAAAACAAAGCATGAAGGATCTATGAAAAATACTCCCCAAAGCCAACACCAGGGCAAAAGCTTAGAAATGAAACAGATCAAGCTGAATTTCAGATTGCGCAGAGGCTGTGAACAAAATCACTGAACTCAGTTTAGAAAAAAAAGTGAGTTACTGATATGAGGAATTCTTAATTGCAGGAAACAAACTGAGGGTTGCTGGAGTGGGGGTGGGGTGGGAGGGATGGGGTGACTGGGTGATAGACACTGGGGAGGGTATGTGCTCTGGTAAGCGCTGTGAATTGTGCAAGACTGTTGAATCTCAGATCTGTACCTCCGAAACAAATAATGCAATATATGTTAAGGAAAAAAAGAAGAAGAAGAAGGTAGCGGGAGGGGAAGAATGAAGCGGGGGAAATCGGAGGGGTAGACGAACCATGAGAGACGATGGACTCTGAAAAACAAACTGAGGGTTCTAGAGGGGAGGGGGGTGGGAGGATGGGTTAGCCTGGTGGTGGGTATTGAGGAGGGCGCATTCTGCATGGAGCACTGAGTGTTATGCACAAACAATGAATCATGGAACACTTCATCTAAAACTAATGATGTAATGTATGGGGATTAACATAAGAATAAAAAAAATTATAAAATTAAAAAAAAATTAAAAGCAAAAAAAAAAGAGACCTTTTTAAAAGTAAAAAAAAAAAGTGAGTTAAAGAAGCACGTCATGAAGAACAGTAACAGGATTTTATTTGTGGGGGAAAATATGGCATGCTTAACATGGAGTTTTAGATCGATTTCAATGTAAAAGTTTAGAAGTTAAAAAGTGACAGCTCAAATCAATTTAAAACTGCTTTTATCTCGTAGCATAATATAATTTTAGATAACTTTTAATTGTCCAGATTTCATAGATTGTGGCATGTATCTACCATGATAAATAAACAAGGAAACGTTAATGAAATAAAAATCACCATGAAATTTTATGATTATATACTATCAATGGTACAGAATCCCTTGATAATTGAAAGACATTTCCTCATTAAGAGTCTTTTTAAAAACTATTTTAGAACTGTTTTACATTTGATAGAACATATTTTACTTCAGATATTCAGCTGTTTTTTTTTTTCTTTTTCTCTTTTTGTTTTACAGATGAGACTTGCAGGCTTTGGCACTTGGTTTCTTCCTTTTTAATTTCAATTATCCCACACTGAAGTTGGCAGGAAAACCAAGTCCATGGCTTATAAACACAAAGTGCCGTAGAGTAAATAACACACTATGAGAACACCCAGCAATTTATGCTAAAACCCAGGGTTAGCCTGTGAAAGCTGGTGTCAGCTCCATGAGGACACTCTCCTGAAGAGTGGCTTAGCTCTGGGTGTTCAAGGTGGGGCTGAAGGGGTATAGGCCAGGTGGGATTCTGATCCTCCCCTGGGCTGGGAAATTTATTCGTTAGCCGTCTGCCTCTCTCCCCCCCCAGGCAGAGTGTGAATCAAGCTGTTATTGGATTTGTCACAGGGAAGATTCTCTCTCAGTTTGCCTTGGCAATGATGGCGGCTGCACTCCCCGCCGTTCTGTCGGCGATTTCCCAAAGGAGAAAGTCGCCTTTTTCTATCCTCTTCTCTGTGGAGTGAAGAATGAGTGTCCTCTGGCCGCCGCAGAGAGCTGCCAAGGACGGAGAGAGTGGCTGTCCTCTTGGTGCCTCAGTAACCAGGGCCCAGGCTCTTCCCTGTAGGAGAGGCTCAGAATCGATTGTTACACGTGTCTACAGGGGAGCTGAACACCTACCTAATATCTTAGACCATCAGACATAAAGGAGATCTGAAAGATGGCTGTGACAGGGCTGAATAATGTACCCTCACCCCTCTCCCAATATTCATATGTTGAAGTCCTAACCCCCAGTACCTTGGAATGTGACCTTATATGGAGATAAGGTCTTTACAGAGATAACTGAGTTAGAGGGAGGTCACGGGAGTGAGCCCTCACCCAGTATGACTGGTGTCCTTATAAAGAGGGTAAGTTTGAGCACAGAGACATGCATAGAGGGCAGAGGACATGAAGACACCCATCTACAAGCCACAGAGAGAGGCCCAGACCGCACCCTTCCCTTGCAGCCCTCAGAGTGAACCAACCCTGCTGACACCTTGATTTCAGACTTCCAGCTTCCAAAACTGTGAATGGGAAATAAATTCCCATTGTTTAAGAGGCCCGGTCTGTGGTACATTGTTACAGCAGCCCTAGCAAACTAATTCAACTGCTACCTAAAACATCACCTAATAGAACTCTCTTGGTTCTAGCTGAAGAACTGGAGGCAGTAGGATAGAAAAATGAGCTGTCACACAGTCTGTCAGCGTCCCAGATGCCTAATTCAGTGTGCCTTCACCTGCCCAGGTGAGCAACTCCACTCTCAGGAGGCCACTGACCATTGACGGTCACTTCTAATGAAACAGCAGGGGTCATACTGAAGAACCCGCATTCACTCAGCAACTCTGCACCATGATGGCCGTTCAGTGTGGCAGACCCAGGTCTCACCTACAAGATGGATCCTCTGGGGCGCCTGGGTGGCTCAGATGGTTAAGCGTCTGCCTTTGGCTCAGGTCATGATCCTAGGGTCCTGGGATCGAGTCCCGCATTGGGCTCCCTGCTCCTTGGGAGCCTGCTTCTCTCTCTCTCTCTCTCTCTCTCTCTCTCTCTGTCTCTCATGAATAAATAAATAAAATCTTTAAATAAATTAAAAAAAAAAAAAGATGGATCCTCTGGTCTCTCAACACTACATTCACCATCACGTGGTGAGGCACCAATAGTTGAGGCCCTTTGGTGTGAATCTTGGTATGATGGAGCTATGGGGGAAGCTTTAAAAATCAATGCGTGTATCGTTAATTTTCACACTCCTATTTCAGATGCCTCAACTCTAGGGCCAAGGACCAAGCTTCAATTAGCAAAATGTAAGCAATCTTGTTTCATCCTTCCCAACTCAGTGTGGGAAGCTGTAGAGGCATTAACTTGTTCCAGGGATCTTGAAAATGAGTGGTCCAAGAGGAAAAGCTGCCCAATGGGTGTCCAAATTTCCCAACTAACACATGTCTGTAAGGTGGGCAGCTAAGAGGTCTATAAGAAGTCAAGCACCCAGCACAATCCCAAGGCAAATAAGAATAGCACCTTTGTGTGTCTGCTGCCTTGCCATGTGCTGTATGTAGTAGATTTTTTTCTCTAATTCATTAGGAAGAAATTTCTTAAGAGTGACATATTTTAACTGGGAAGCAAGAGAAGTTTTCATGTGACTACCATCTACCTCTTTCTAGAAAAGAAATCTTCAGCTGGGATTTGAATTCCAGCTGTACACAAATTCAGGGTTAGAATTCAGGGAGCTCATGAAATCAGATAAGGAAAGATAAGGAAAAAAGTCACATCTTTATTTTCCCTAACTTCTAACTACCATTTAGCATTTCCTTCTATTTCGCATGGAAATAAACCAGTCATATTAGCAATACCAATAACAGAAACAGAAATCATTAATAGAATCATAGATATATCAATTGTTAAAGACATCAAAATTTCATTTATGCTCATCACTGCTTTGAAAGTTTGATAATTACTACAGCTACCACTAAGTATTATTCTTTTGTGTATTCATTTAAAAAGGCAGATTTGACATTTTTTCTTTGATGACTGCATTTCAATATAATTTATTTTCTTGGTAATCCTATGTGGGTTTTTTTTTAATTTAAATTCAATTAGCCAACATATAGTACATCATTAGTTTCTGATGTAGTGTTCAATGATTCATTAGTTGAGTTAACACCCAGTGCTCATCACATCACGTGCCTTCCTTAATGCCCATCACCCAGCTACCCCATCCCCCCATCCACCTCCCTTCCAGCAACCCTCAGTTTGTTTCCCAGAATCAAGAGTCTGTCATGGATCGTCCCCTCTCTGATTTCTTCCCATTCAGTTTTCCCTCCCTTCACCCATGATCCTCTGCGCTATTTCTTATATTCCATATAAGAATATGAGTGAAACCATAGGATAATTGTCTTTCTCTGATTGACTTATTTCACTTAGCATAATACCCTCCAGTTCCATCCATGTCGATGTAAATGGTAGGTATTTATTCATTTATAAGCGTTATTCTAAAAAAGGCTCCATAGGCTTACCAGACTCCCAGGGGGTGCATGGAACACAAAAGGTTAGGAGTCCCCACTGTGCCAGCCAGGACAGTCACTGGGGAAAATCTTGGCTGCCGGGGACTGCGGTTTGTTCCAGCACATTTACAATCATAAAAGAACAGAAAGATTACAATCCGCTACTGAATGATAGAATTCTGATTTTAAAAATGCAGATAACTGCAGTCTATTCCCAGAGAGTTGACTTCAGGTGGTTTTGGGTGGAGTTTGTTTGTTTTTTAAAGAGGTTTTGAAGCAGAGGGTCTGAAGCCCACATTTTGAAAAATACTGATGTTTATGTTCTGCTAGCCTAACCATTTGAGGTTAACACTTAATACCTATCCTGCATTGATTATTTCTTTTCCATCCCTGGCTTCTAAATCCATGATTAAAATAACATAACCCCCACCTCCCTATCCCCACTCTCCTCCCCGCCACACACACATCACATTTTTACTTTACTTTTGGCAACAAAAATCATTTAAAAAGTATTTTTACAAGTAACACAGTTTAGAATAGCATTTATGCTTCAGCACGTTTTAAAGGCAGAGGCAAACAATGTCTAAAAAAAAGGGCAATTTAGAAAATTGTATACAGGTTTGGGGAACTAAAAAGGATTTGTATGTTCCTTGAGCATGATATACTTTGCTGATGTGAAGGATGAAGGAAACGAAAGCTATACTTGCAGGCTTGTTCAGCTCCTGGGAAGGTTTGCTTTTGTAAATACCTCTACCTTTCTTGAGTTACATGATTCATCCTGTGTCGACATTGACAGCTGACTGCCATTTTGTCAAGAAGTTGATACAGTTTGCAAAGCAACGATTGACATCTCTCTTAGGGAGGGGCACAGCTCTTAAGTGAAGCAGGCTTTAGTTAGCAGCCCTGTAAACTCTGCTTCAAGAGTTCCGAGTAAACAGACTCATTACAATGGTGACTGGAGGACCAGCGTGTTTGCTATGGGGCGTGGAGCAAGCATTGTTTTCTCAAACCTACTAAAGAACCCTGAAGGCCTCCTATCTCAGCCACTACTACAGTGGGAAGTCTCAGAAGTTACAAAATAAGCTTTAAAAAAAGATTTTCATATTGTATATCCTTTTACCTTGGTCTGTTTTTAATGGTATATCATTATACCTGGGATAAAAATTCAGACTGTTTTTAAGAAATTTAAACTGTGAAAATTTCTCCCCACTTACTTTATTGGTAGCTGTATTATAGAACTCCTTGGAGCCTACCTCATATTATAGTTATTATATATTATTCTTTCTCCCTGGATTGAAAGCCACTGAAGGGCAGGAAGAACAACATTTCAGGGCCAGCTTGGCTCAGACCTTTCCTGATACACCTTTTGATGTTACAGACTTTTCCACAGCAGGTACTTGGGAGGAATGACCGAAGATCTCACGTGGGCTCCGTCCTTCTGGCTCGGCGTCTTGACCTACCAAGAAGAGTGGGACCCGCGTTAAAGTCCTGGTTCTGCCACTTACCAACTATGTGACATAACACAGGGCTGGCAAGTTACTTCAATTTCCTGGGCTATATAAAGGAGATAGTAACAGCATCTTCCTCTCAGATTTGTTGCAAGATTTCGAGGCGATGATGTACGTTAAGCACTTGGGAGAGCATCTGGGAAGTGCTCCGGAATTGTTAGCTATCACTATTCTCAACCAAAAACTTGGACAAAACATAAAAATTATGCTGCTGTGAATTATTGAAACAAGGAAGCCTCAGATAATGGTTGTCAATGGCAATCAACAATTTGAGTACTAGAACCACTGGATAGAGCGGCTCTTAGCCAGAGCCACTCAGAATCATCCAGAGAGCTTCCTCGACATTCTAATAAGCCAGAGTTCTCATGAAGCTGTGAGAAACCCTCACCTTTTGAACACTTACACCTTTGTGGTAATGACCCTGAAGCAGGGCTTCTGGGAAGATGGTGCTGAGGGAGTCTGGGATCTAGAAGGCTCCTGGGAACCACAAGGCACCTGGGGGCTGATGGGAGTCTCTTAAGACCAGTTAATGATTTGCTGCTCATTTACAGAAGAATCCATTTCGGCGAGTGTTTTTAACTGATTTTTTTATATTCCATAGATTTATTTTATTTTCAGATTCATATTACGAGCAAGAGTTAAGTCACAAAATTCTTCCGTAAAAAAATAATTTTAAAACTCTCTGCTCAGTGTATATTTAAAAATGGTTAAAAGGGCAAATATTATGTCATATAAACTTACTACAATTTTTAAAAATGAATAATAGAGCATACCAAAACCCAAATATACTTTAAATGGGTACCTTGTATGGAATTATATCTCCATAAAGCTGTTTTTAAGCATCTTTATTCAAAATAGGAGAAATTTTCCCATCTTTTCTATAGAAAGGAGCCCCAACAAATGTCTTTGTTCTTTAGATAGAGCTCATAAGTAACTTTCTTTATGCATGTTTTCAGCCAGAGCAGAGATTTTGGTCACTTGGGATTCGGGGATTTTCCTTAGAAAATATGGAGTTAGGTCCCCCAAGAAGAATAATAAGAAAAAGGAAAAGGGGCAACTAAAAATAAATATATATGTATAAGGTGTTTCTTTGCTGTCTAGCTCAGTGATCCTACTTTTATCTTTAGGAAATAGCGAAATTACCTGATTTTGCCGTTACTGTTTTCCAATATCCTTTTCTCCTCAATCTTGCTTTCTCTTCCAAAATAATAAGGTTCTTCCTCAGGATGCCCTTAGAGGGGACAGAGTATTTGCATCATCTCCCCACTCCAGCTGTCCTTTCCTCGGCAGGGTTGGTTCTCATTGTCTATTTTCAACAAAGTCACACTAAGGTGTGAGGGATTGATAGAGCTCCAGTGCATTAATGTTCCAAGAGATGGTTCTATTTGAAAATTTTAGCCCATTAAGAAGGATGAATCTCTGGGGGCTGTATATATCCAAGGTTATGTTGGTCCAATGGGCTTTTCCATCCATCTCAAATGCAACTGCAGTACACTATGTCTGTGCCTGAGGCTGTCCCCATCTATCTTTCACATGTAGTGACGATCCTCCATTCTGAGTGGATGCCAATGAGATGAATGGTGTCGTCGGTTTTGTCTTCAAACCCAGTCTGCTTGGCCTGAAGATGGTCATTTAGAAAATCCCTTTCACTGAAGAAACAGCAAAGCCATCTGCAAAGCATGTGTCCATGCCCTTCACTGTTTACAAAGCAGGGATAGGAGATTATAAGTCTTTAAAATTCATTCCACTCAGAAAAAAAAAAATTCTAGTATTTTAAAAGAGATTTGTCTACAGTCATCTGGTCGACTAATGGCAAACAAAGCTGCACATGGAAACACCTCCATCACTCAAGTCCTCAAATCACTACCTGGGCTTTAATCACCTTATCTGCCGTGAAAAGGATTATATGACTCTCTCAAGGTCCCTCCTAGGTCTAGGTTGCAATTTTACTGCAGGGAAAGTCTCTTCAGGATAGTGACAAATTAACCAACATTGCCCCTCCTAAGCATGACTCAGGGTCATTCTACTTTTTTTATCTGAGCTGGTGTGGCCCACCAGCCCTCTCCTGAGTACAATATTAGATATACAAACGCACAGGTTAGAATCTATGATCATCATAGAAAAATATCCAACGAATGATTCAAATGTGTAGAGTATAGTAATGTCATTGTACTAGGGCACATTCAGCATGTCTGTGTGGTAGTCATGACAGCCTGGTGGTTAGCCAAGAACGGGGATTATGGCTGGCTCTTCTTTCCCCCAGCCTACCCCAGCCCCTTGGGTGTCCTCCACTTGTATCAGAACAGGATCTGCATGTTCTGTTTTCAGCTTGAGAAAGTGTAGAGCTTTGGAATCAGCCCAGCCTTGTCTTTTCGGTCAGGAACCCTACTTGAAATAGCCCAGCTTTCCCCCATCCATACCTCATTTACTCATACTTAGCTTTTGAGCTTTCCTACTGGTGTCTCCAACTCATCCTATCTTCCTTAGGCTCCCCTCCAGCCCCTGCACAGTTCCCACTGCACCTTGTGCCTCCCTGTTTCTCCCTTGCCAGAAGCTTACTACAATTACCTTCATTTTATGGAGGAGGAAAAGGGGTCATAGAGCCAGTTTGGTGATAATGACTTGAAACAGGAGTGGAGATTTATTTTTTTTTTAATTTTACTTATTTATTTGTTAGAGAGAGAAGGAGAGAGGGAGAGAGGCAACAGGCAGAGGGAGAAGCAGGCTCCCCACTGAGCAAGGAGCCCAACTCGGGACTCGATCCCAGGACTCTGGGATCATGACCTGAGCCGAAGGCAGACGCTTAACGACTGAGCCACCCAGGCGCCCCAGGAGTGGAGATTTAGAAGTCGAAGCAAGACTAATGAGACTGTGAACAGCAAGAACTCCTTAAGGAAGCTGACCCAGGCAGGGTTGCAAGAAAGAGGAAGGAAACTTTCTTCTTGCCTTTTCTCCACAACAAGACCCACTCTGCCCAAGGATCTGGAACTCAGGATCCTTGAAAAGCTTCAGTCAATCAGTTTAGAAATCACGGACAGAATATCTTTTATGTTGCACAACCCACGTTAAAATGAGGATTAGGAAATTTGCTAATTCCACACATTTTTGCATCATTCAGGGCTTTGAGATGCTGCTTTGGGCCCATGTGTCATAGAAGACAGACCGGCATGCTGCTCAGTTCTTTGCCTCCTGCTGTCAATATTCCCAGAGATATGAAGAGCATAGCAGCCCAGTTTGTTTGCGTGATGTTTGCCCAAACAAACTTCCATAAAATGTAGATTTGTAAAAGAAAAAAAAAACACCACACATCAACGTGTATATGAAACCAAAACTGTACCTGATCCATGGTCCTTCAGTATTAAATTAGCATGCATAACTTTTATTTATGAAATCCTTAGGATAATTCAAGTGAGAAATAAATTAGCTTTTTCCTGTCATATCACCTTTGAATACGGACTTTGCTACTTGCAAATTGTGGAATCTATGCTAGTTACTTAAACTTTCTGAGCCTCGGTTTTCTTATATATACATTGGGAATAATAGCAGTTTCTGCTCCCGGGTTGGGAAAATTAAATGAGTAAATACATATAAACTGCATAGGACAGTGCCTAGTCCATAGCAACAATCAAATATTGCTAGTGTTATATCACTTCTTAAATATACATTTATTTAGTATCTTAGTATCTTCCAAGGAGAGTGCTATGTTAAGTCCTAGGAATACGTAAATTCTTTTCTTATTAAACCCTCTACCTTGTTTAAAAATTTTTTTCAGCTGTATTACAAAGTAAATAACACTGTCAGATAACAGGAATTAGAGGTAGATAAGATAAATAAGACCAAGGGAGGGAGAAGAGGGGCCACTGTGAAGGCAGGAAAACTCCTTTGCTGAAGGGTCACATACTTGCTTAGGGTGGGCCACCTTTCTGCCTCTGGACTTCCCTGCCGCCGACAGGAAGCTGCAAAGTTGAACAAGAGAAGATTTCCGACCTCAGGGAGCTCTGAGTCCAGTTGAGGAAACAGATGTGTAAACAAACAATTATAGTGCGCAATGTGATGAATGCAAAAATGGAAGTTCTCTGGCAGGCTTTGCAGGGGAAGTGATATTTGAGCCTGGTTTGAAAGGCTAGAAAGGGTTGTAGAGAATAACCAGGAAAGGGAACCGCACAGATCAAGGCTTAGAGCCTTGAAGAGCCTTGGAAAATGTGGTTACGTTTGCTAGAGTCTCATCAGAGAAGTTGTAGAAGGCGTACAGGTGTGCAATAAACTTTTTTTTTCCCAGTGAAATAATGATAGGGTTCATGATAAGTGTTCCGTGGTAGCAAGGACAATAAACATAGCTTCAAAGAAGCCAGAATGAACTTAAGAAATCAGGCAGAATGCCAGGAAAGAAAAAAAAAAAGGAAACTAAAACTCCACCTCTGTAACTATTTGTCCATTACAATCTAGATTTCCTTGGGAACCTTTTGGGAAGGGAGAGAACTCTATGCTCAGATGTAAATACTGAGTAATTCAGTCACCTAAAAATAGCATCTGAAACAGTCAACTAGCAGAATTTTGAAACTGTTTCAGATCATTAGAAATTATGAAATCCCATGCTCTATTTTAATTAAAAAGAAGTGTAAGTTATTTTTTTCAAAAGAGCTGGATAGTGGTAAAGTTGGGACGAGACCAGGGTGTTTCCTACTTTCATTTTGAGTCTTTTCCTACTTGACCACAGGGACTGTCCCAATTCAGTGGCAGCATTTTGAGATCTGATATACTGTATTTCTTCAAAAATGAGGGAGTGACACGGGGCAGAAAACAGGAGAGAGTAGCTTAAAATCAGAGAAAATGATTCAGATTCCAATGGTCAGAAATATCTACTACACTATGTGAGCGGTTATTAAGTACATGAAGATTTCTATTGAGGGGTTGTATATTTGAAAGTAGAGGAAACTTTAATTGTCTGCATTACAATTTTTTTTCAAAAATTCTTCCAGCTTGACATAAACATATCCTCATATCTACAGGTAACTGACTTGAAAATAACTTTTCTTTTTTTTTTTTAAAGATTTTATTTATTTATTTGAGAGAGAGAATGAGAGACAGAGAGCATGAGAGGGGGGAGGGTCAGAGGGAGAAGCAGACTCCCTGCCGAGCAGGGAGCCCGATGCGGGACTCGATCCAGGGACTCCAGGATCATGACCTGAGCCGAAGGCAGTCGCTTAACCAACTGAGCCACCCAGGCGCCCCGAAAATAACTTCTTTTCAATAAAGAACAAGTGACTGAAACTTGATAGAAGTTTTATTTTTGCCTGTTGCATTGCTGTTGCCCCCACGGGCTTCATTGTCTTTCCAGAAATCCTTTATCTTCTTGGCCGATGGATGATCTTTTCGCGGTGAATCCCAACACCCGCATCGTGGGCTGGTTCCATCTGGCTCTCAATCAAGTGGCTCATCATCTCTGAACATATGCTTAAGAGCACTGAGACAGTTCCAGATTCAAAGAAAGCTCTTTGTTGAAGTTTTTTAGTAAAGCAAAGATAAATAACTACTCCCCTCATTGTACTCTTTTAGCTGCTCTGTTTACATATTTTGGACTGTATTGTTTTGTTTTACAAGGGATCACCTGTTTCTTTTTAAAAGCGCCCTGGATTTTCCTGGTGTGAACGATTTGCACGTACTCACTCTGGTGGTATGGCCAGTGATCTAGATTCTACAGTACCCGCCTTACCAGGCTCAGACCCTGCTTCCCAGAGAAGCTTCTCAGCAGCACTAGGGCCCTTCCTGTCCTGGTGGCTGGCTCCATAATTCCAGGCTGGGGATCACTATGTCCAACGTGTTATTGCCAGTGCCAACACAGTGTCTGACTGGAGGAGCCCTCAGTGAAACTCTGGCGAACAAATGGAAACTAAATGGTCAGCACCACGGCGACACTGGTAATATGGGATGTGTATCTTCAGCAAGTCCCAACTTCCTTCTCAATCTTTTTGGGGTGTTTTTTCCCCACCCCCCTCCCCGAAATATCAATTACACACTGCCCCACACCTGTCCAAAGCCTCCACTTTTGCTCTCACTCTGACAAATGTCAACCACTATAGCATTATTACCATATACTACTTCACAGGTTTTAGAAGGTCCTTTGTTACCCTTTTGGATCCACAAGACAAAGATTGTGACGAAGACATACACACAAAGAAGGCAAGAGTAAGAAAACTGACCATTCGCATAGGTATTATGTGGTATTCCCATTTCCCCAAGACCCTTTGCCCTGCCTCACATTGTCCCATTGTCCCTGTTCTACAAAAGGAGCTCTCATTCCATCCCTTTTTTTTTGCTCTCCATCAAAATGCCCATAGCTTACCTAAATCATTCAGGACGCTTTTATGATAAGGAGGTAAAGCTTAGCTTCCGATCCAGTTTCTATCCACAGACCAAATTGCTCAGCCTCCTTGAATCTCAGTGGTCTCGTGTGTAAATTGGGTTCATACATAATTCCCCTCTACAGTGAAGATGTATTCATTTATCATCTGTGCAATTAAAAACTTTTGAAACAAACATAAGTAAAGGATGGTTCGGTGACATGACATGTATAAAGGAGCTGGTAGAGAATAGGCCCCTAATGTTTGCTCCCCTTTCCTGAGCAGCTTGATTACCTAATTAGCAAGACAGATACATTTCACGACTTCTGTTGTAAAAAGACGTCCACAGCTTAGTGATGTTCTGGTTGGTGCAATGCGTGAGAAATAAGCTCACGGGCATTCCCTCCTATCCTGCCCTCTCTGGTGTGAGGGGCAGGCGTCGAGGGAACTGCGGGCTCCCCTGCGTGTGGTGAGGCATTGGGGTAGAGCTGACCTCAGGCAAAACAGCAAGGAGGGGATGTTTGCCTTGTCCTTTCACTTCCCTCTCTGAATACCTTCTCACATTTGGGTTTTTCCTCACACTTCCCTCCAACCACTCTTCTAGATGCTGTATTTTAGCATTCCCCTCTCAAACTCATGATTACAAGCTTGTTTGTTTTTAAGGCTAACAATTCCATTGTAATGAATATCCCCTGTGCCAAAAAAAAAAAAATTATTGTTGGCCACAAACACTTTTTTATAGCTAATGATTATAGTTACAGAGCTTCAAGACTCATTCTCCTTCAGAAGGATATATCCCCATATACTTCAGGAATGTACAGATAGCTTTTATTTATCAGAGATAATTATCCTGGTCTCTCCCTGCTGGGATGGCAATCAGGAAGCTATGCTCTGCTATGTCCCAGGGCCAGGAATTTTACTGATTCTTCCATGGCATTCTGACTTCCATTAAACAACAAGGCCACCCATCTTTCACAGAACACAGAGATACATAAACACAGAAGTGAGCATGCACACACAAACACACACGCATACAAATGTATACACACACCCATTAACCCCAAAGTAAGACTTCCTCCTTTCTCTAGTTTGAAAGATATATCCCCAAAGTAGAAAAGTTGGAGAAGGGGACATATTGCTTCCATTTGGTTGTTTTTTAGTCAATTGGACCATACCTTTGACTCACAATCAGGTATCAAACTTCATAGATGTAAATTTTTTTTATCTACAAGACCTGGATAGGTTCAAGATCTGGAACCTATCCAGGTCCAAGAAGGGTTGAATCACTCTTTGCAGTTTCTAAATGTGAAAGAATTGGCCCCAAAACAGTGGACTGTCTAAATCTAAATGCCATCCAAGATGGCAGCCTCTAGACATATGTTGCTACTGACCCCTTGTCTGAGTTAAAATACAGTATGAAACACACTAAGTATTAAATGCACAGTGCATTTTGAAGATATGGCATGAAAAAGAATATGTAAAGTCATAATTTTAATTACATGTCAAAATGATAATATTTAGGATATGTCAGGTAAAATTATCTTATTAAATTGACTTTCAACTGTTTCTTTTTCCTTCTTAATGCATATGTGGCTTATACGTGTAAGTCGCATTATATATCTATTGGACAGCACTACTCTAGATGTTGATTCAGTTGTGAAAAAGGAATGTTTTCTAATTCTAGAGTATATGGGACTAGCTGAGCAGAGATCTCCAGCAGCCATGTAACACCTGACATATCATATATTTACTTATTTATTATCTCCCTCTCTTCTGCCACTAGAAAATAAAGTTCATATAAATAAAAGTTTATGGATTGTAAACCCACAGTGTGTGAAATAACAGAAAGTTCAGAATCCATCTGCCCTCCTCCATCATGAGTTAAGCTTTGTAGGAAGGCCTTTTCTGCTTTGGCTCCTTGAGGACTGTGGGTTTTGTGCACATGGATGTGTGACTTGAGGCAGCTGCATGAAGGGTGCCGTGTGGGGGTCTGACTACTGTTACTTTTTGGAAAAACTACCACTTCTCACAGGGTGTCTGGGAAATTTGGGAACCTACTTTGGAGGTTGGGATGTGGCTTTGATTTATGGCTTCCCTACTGTCCCCTTCTTTTCCTTCTTCCTTCCTGGTGCTTAAACTGAAAACCACCAAGTTATTCTTGACTCTTTTTCTCTCACTATGTACTTCTAATTCATTGCTAAATGCTGTTGAATCTTTCTTCAAAATATTCCAAACTCTGTCCCTTCTTCTCACTCTGCCACTGCCACCTTGGCCCAAGTCATCTGCATCTACGTAAACAGAAATCAGATCATGGTCCTCCTCTCTTTAAGCCACCCAATGTCTCCATTGCAGTAAAAGTAAAAGCCAAAGTTCTTACAGTGACTTAAAGGCTTATCCTACTCCGATCCCCCAAATTGTCAAACCTCAATCCCCAATCCTCTCCCCCTGGCTCACTCTAATCAAGCCTTACAGGTCTCCAAGTTGTTCCTCACACTCAGCACACTCTTGCCTCAGGGCCTTTGTGTTTCCTCTTCCTGTTGCTTGGTATTTTCTCCCTCCAAATCTTTGCATGGTTTGTTTCTTCACTTCCTTCTAGTGTCTGTTTGAATGCCTCTTCTTCTTCTTCTTCTTCTTCTTCTTCTTCTTCTTCTTCTTCTTCTTCTTCTTCTTCTT